>NC_051155.1:180343638-180473638 GCF_013339745.2 Dermacentor silvarum | reverse complement strand
TGGCGCTAGCCTTGCCGAAGCGTGCACCACCGTTGTCGGGTTTTGGAGGGCAAGACGACACTGACGTTTCGCCTGGGCTTCGGAAGCCCTCACGCTAGAATCGGCACGTCGACGACGAACCCTTTCCCGACCGAGTTCACGGCGCCGTTGCTCAAACGCAGCCTGCTCCTCGGCGGAAAGCCCCACGTGAGCCTTCCCATCCTGTCGCCGAAACTGAGCTGAGGCGAGGGAAGCCCACCGGAGTGCGCGCCAACCCCCTTACCTCCCCTTTCCCTCCCGGTGACACACCAAACGACCCTGATTGGTCGTTCGCGTCACGTGATCTGGCGTCGGTGCAGCTCTCCACGCACCTGCTGTTTCTTTCTTCCTTCCTTTCTTTCTTTCCGTCCTTCTTTTTTCTTTCTTCCTTGTCGCTTGCTCATACCCGCATAACTCTGGCTCATGCCCGCATATCGAATGCGGGTATGCGCCACACGTGAGTTCTTGCGTGACTACAACGCCGCCGAAACTTGTGAGCCAATACAAGCTTCACTTGAAGAATTCACCACGTATACGATACTCCATAATGCGAAATTTGAGCGCAGCTCTACAGGTGAAATAAGTATGCGTGTCAATATTTGTAATATGATTTTGTATTATGCTACTCTGGCGACATCTCGTAACGGTGGTCGCCGCTGAGCCCATCTGTTGCGGCACTACGCTTTCTTTCTCACGCTTTCGCCATGCCCTCCTCCTCCACTTCCCTGCTCGCGTTCTCTTCGCTATTGCTGTCTTTCATCCACCGCTGTGCTCCGCGTTGGCGATTTCATCATTCGCTGTGCTCGTTCACTCGTCTACGCCGAGGACACCAAGGGACGCCGATGCTCAACGCAGGAACGGGCGCCTAAGAGAGGCGCTCTAATAAAACACGGCGCAAGATGCGCTTTTAAGACCTACGGTGTTCGCGCTTCTGACCTGTCACGAACGAACACCCTAGATATATAATTGTATCTCGCACCATGTGTGTTTCCTCATTTTGTTTTCTTTTAAGAGCTTGGCTATAATGTTAGCTGCCACACACGGTATATTGCGTGAACATTTTTTTTCTTTCGGTACATTTAAAAATAACCTGATGCAGATAATATAGTTCTACTCCTTGAGCTGGAGAAATCGAAGCACACATACAACTAATTAAAAACGAATTAACTTCCTAATTACTCACTTAACTGCACATATTACAATTTACGAATTGTAGACGGTGAGTTCGCAAGGCGTATCTACTTAAAAAATTATTTCCAGGATGACAGCAGTTTGGAGATATCGCCCTCACCCGCCGCGG
The DNA here is from genome assembly GCF_013339745.2 of Dermacentor silvarum. Classification (NCBI taxonomy): domain Eukaryota; kingdom Metazoa; phylum Arthropoda; class Arachnida; order Ixodida; family Ixodidae; genus Dermacentor; species Dermacentor silvarum. The sequence goes on along the minus strand of NC_051155.1, from coordinate 180,472,320 downwards.
TGGCTCACTTAGCTAAGGCATTGCGCTGCACAGCACGAGGTCGAGGGATTGACCCCGGCCGCGGCGGCCGCATTTCGATGAAGGTGAAATGCAAAAACGCCCGTCTGCTTGCGTTGTAGTGCACATAAAAGAACAAAAGAACCCCAGGTGGCCAAATTAATCCGGAACCCTCCACTACGGCGTGCCTCATAATCATAATAGGTTTTGGCAAGTAAAAGCCCAGAAAGAAGAGCAGATATCGCCCTCAAACTCGCCGTAAAAATTCTGTTGTCCCACTTACTTTCTTTACAAAACTCTCTTCTATGCATTGAAGCCCAAAAGTAACTCGAACGCCTATGTATTCCGTCCCAGACTTTGGAAAACAGTATCTCGAAACTGGTGTCATCCAGGAGATTCATTTCAAGTGGAAACGTCTTGCAAACTCTCCGGCTACAATTCATAAATTGCAATATGTACTGTACAGTAAGCAATTAAGAAGTTTATTACTGAATTTGTGTTATTAGTTCAGTGGGTTTCTATTTCTTGTGCTAGTAATGTTTGCCTCTTCGAATAATCCAGCTCAAGTACAAGTATTATGCTATCTGCTACGGGCAATTTTTACGGATTCCGGAAAACTTCAGAATGATAAACAAAGAAATTCTGGGCACAGAAAAGACTGGCTGTTGCAAAATATTAGCTACGAATATCAAACAAGAAAAAACAACAAAGGTAACAAAATTACAAAACACTGAAGAATTTATCAGAATATAACAAAGCACTAACGAAACGAGTCCATGGATCACGGAGAAAGCACAGAAAAAAGAAAACGGTTAACCTCGTCGTCTGCGGGACCGCATGAACATGTCGTGGGGGACCACACATTATTCGAAATGGAGAGTGCCTTCCTCATTGTCCAAATATGCCCGTTCTTTCTTATCGAAGTTAAGGGCAGCAAACAGCATCTAACTCCGCCCACTCACCCTGTCTTTTATTCCTCCTTTCTCTCGTTTTTTCGCTGCTATCACTCGTGTTATCGTGCTTTCCCTGCTAAGAAAACCGTCTCAGAGATAGGTGGACCGTACATTTCCCGCCATTTTAGTGGGATGGTTCTGGCGCTTTATTTCACCACTTTGTAAGTTAAGTTCTGACGCCTTATTTCACCGCTTTGTACGTTAAAAGCGGAGACAACCGCTCAGAACAGGAATCGAGATAACCCCGCTTATGTAAAGATTGCCTGTCAGACAGGTTAAAACTAGCCATGTTTTTCTCATTAAACGTGAATTTATATTATTAATTCTTCACTAAAAGTCGCGAAAAATTACCTTTGGCCCCCCACATGGCAAAAACAGGAATATGCATAGGAGGTCTACCACGTGACCTTCTATTAGTGTACGCGGTTCCTGTCTTTTTATTAGTATTGAAATGCAGTACACTTTTTTCGGTTATAAGGTTACTCTAACATACAATGTGGAGATAGGTCTTCGTTTGTAGTGAGTAGAAAAGTGGCACTGCCTTCGGCTTCGGTTTCGGCTTGACTCGTCTATCGACAGAATAACGATGACGGGAGCCAGCCAGCCATGACGTAGGCGTGTACTTAGGGGAAAACGTTGTACAAATATAAGAAAGGTCTGAACGACAACGAAAACTTCATGTGCCAGCTTTTATTTTCAAAAGTAGTTGAAAAGGTCAAAATATACAGGTGGTTAACCACAGTTGCACTCACTCCTGGGAAAGCAGAACGGTGGACGGCTTTCACAATTTTCGAGGCAGGCTATCGGCATCGCTCTCACTTCTCGGCGTTGCTGATGGGACTCTTACTTTTTTGATTCTTCTCAAATCGAAAAATTTTGCTTACAAAATATCCACGCACTTTTGGAAGTAACCGCTGCAGATGTAAACACTACCGAGGGCGAGCTTTACGTTGCGCCATAAAAACTAGGTCCTTAAAAATCGGTTGTCAGTCCCTTAAAGTTGCAAGCCTAAAGCGATAGTATCCCCTCTGTAAACAAACTGTACATGTTGTTTTTGATGTGCGGGCCCATCGTTCAAATTTTAAGCTATTTCCTTTTCACGTAATTGTTCCACGCCAATTTTAGATGCCGAGAGTTTGTACCTACGTTTGTCTCATTCGTGTTTTTAAAAGGACATAAAAGGTAACTGTTAAAGAGATATTAAAGATAAAAATTGACATATATACATGAATCTAGATTCTCAACAACGCATGTCATGGGCTCTATATACGTTCATGTAATAAGATGTTTCTCGAAATAAATGGTTTCTAAAAAGCCACTTTGTATTTCCCATGTTCCCCGTGATCTCTAGAAATATTGTCGTGAGGCTACGAGTAAGATATCCAGGGAAAATGACGACGATCAGGAAAACGAAAATGATGCAGGGTTTAGACTAGACAATGCGTCGTATTGGACACGCCGTGATAATATGTAAATAGCAAATACATTTTTATTCATCTTTATCTCTTTACCTGTAACATTTTGCTGGGTAGCGATCCGAGTACATTTATCTGAAATATTTATTACCGCAGGAGCTGGGATGGCGCCTAGCAAAAGACAAATGACGATGTCACCTTGACATTCTGGCAAGAGCTCCCTTAATGATGGAGGCAAAAGGCGCAGCGTATCACAAACAGGACACAAGAGGAAGAACACAGACAACACACACGTTTAGCGCTAACTTTCAACAAGTTTTTATTGCGGGATCAAAGCATACGTATATACCTCTCTCGCCTGCAATAGAACACGTGATCCGAGCAACCTGGTTACACATCTCGCTACAGAATGGGAAGTAAGTGATAAAAAAGGATAAAAAGAAGAAAAAATCAAATAATAATCATGCCATACGCATAAATTACACCTCTATCCCATATAATGAAATGGACGGTTTGCTGATACAAGACCCACCGAAGCTGGCGATGTGATATGCCTCAATAATGAGCCTGGTCATCTCGTTTAGGCTTTTTCCTAGAATCACCGTATCTTCAAAGATGAGCCGGCAGGGGCAATTCTTACAGTGCTGTTCAAGAAAACCGTCGGCCTGCTGTTTGTTCACATTGCGATTATGCTCACGTAGCCTATCTTTAAGGCATCGCCCGGTCTGGCTGATGTAGCAGGCTCCACAAAATGTAGGTATCTGGTAAAAGACACTGCTTATACACTCTGCAGGCTTTTCCGGCGATTCTTTTCGCAAGTCGTCTTCTTTGTACCTGTCACACACCCCGTGAACGAGGAAAATAATAACCACCGGAAAATAATTAATGACAAGCACTAAGAGTCTAACACCTAAAGTACACAATGAATAGGAACACAAAGTGTCCAATCGTATTGACCCGTGCTGGTCTTGAGCCGGACGATCTCGGCGTAGCTTGAGGCAAATCTCGAAGAAGGAACTTCTTCCGGAAATGCAGACGTTCGATGAACGCGTCGGTTAGCTTGCCGGGGAATTCCCTTCTTCCGCAGACGGTCAGTCTTCACGTCACATCTCTTCACCGGCGCTGTGTGATACCCCTTCCGATTCCATCGCACGGCCCTTTTATTGCCTTCGCCGGCGCTTCTGGAGCCTTGGGTCGGCGTTGTGATCCCGTAGCATGAACAAAGCCTGGGAATCTTCTAGACGTTGCTCGCGTTTTCGACCACGGCCTTCAGAGCGTCGTCGAGGCGGGTGGTGACTCATCCGTAGGCGCAAGCCCGGTTGCCGTCCTCCCTCTCTCTCTCTCTCTGCTCGCCGGATGAGAGGGTGTTTCGACGCGCGCGCTCTCTCTCTCTCGCTCGTTACCATCGCCTTCGCGTATCTTCTTTTTGTTTATAGACTCCATTGATCGCGTCGGCTGTCTGGCGTATGCGCTCTCTCCCGCTGTCGAAGCTGCCGCGGGGCGGCTTGTTCCTTGCTGGCTTGAGTGACGTGCGGCGCGCGCTTAGATTATGCGCTCTTTTGTGACAGTAGCCCCTGGTGTTGTCTTCCTACATAAACCACCAAAAAGCCCAACGTGCAACGTTAGTCCCCGTAATGCCACGTATTTATTTGACATCGGAATGCTCTGCCGTGCCCGGGAATTGAACAACTACTTGGCCAGCAGCACAACGCCGTATCTACTGAACCACCTCGGCGGTCGTGCTCGAATTAGCGTTAAGAGTTTCCAGCAACGGTGGCTCCGTGATACGTACTTTTTTTTCAAGGACAAGGTCCTCTTAGCTTGCTTCAGACGGGGTTGGCGTATGTATAATCTGGCTTTCTTGTAGCCACTTTCTAGAAAATGGTCGATTAGGTCACTTGTAGCTGTCGTACGAACATGAAAATGGTATCAAGTAATTTCTCATCATGCCGAGAATACGTAGCAGTCGTCAGCAACTAAGAATATAATAACGAACGTAATTAATCTTAAACACGATATAGGTGAGGTGGGATGTAAGTGCTTGTCTCGCTGTCGCCCTTTGCCGTGCCACCGCCAAGTACCATCTAACTTAACTGCCACACCCTCCGCCAGATGGCGCGAAGTGCCTGAGTTCAGGATGGATTTACTCAACATTTTATCATTGAATAATTTGAACGACCATTGTGCGTCGACCTTGTCTTCTTTAGCGTCAACACTTGATGGACTCTTTCTTTTTGTCGCTTGTTTCGTTTAAATCAAACTTAGCCATTCCAAGAAAAAACGTAACCATTCAATGTTTGAAGACAGTTTTATGGTCTTCTTGTTTTTCACGACCATGAAGTCGAATCTAGGAACTTTCCTCACCATTACAAATACAAAGGTCCGGTGCGTCGTCTTATTCGAAAGAAAAGCTGCGACGGCTCCATCTACAGCTCCACGAAGCAAGCGTAGCGCAGATTACCGTGTGATCACAAGTGCTCTGTAAAACACAATGGACACAGTAGACGAGATCCGACGAAGGGCGTCCGCGTTCACAAGGTCTTCTAGTATTTAGCACAGTGCCGGAAAAAGAAACCGAAAGGTAGGAGAAAGCGCAAAGACGGTAAAGAGAAGCGAGGCCATCAGGTCGCCATAACAATCGTGGCCTCGACTGGCCGGACCGCTTCCGCAGAACCTCCGTGCACAGAGCCCGCGAAGGAGTCGCCAGGCACAATGTTTATTTTAACAATGCCGCCCGCCGTTTCAATTTCCTGGAGGTTCTTCCGCCGGAGAAGACACGATCAGCAAGAGAATGGCTATGAGAATTCGCCCTGCAGGGTGCCATTGCGCACGACCTCCAAGCGGACGTTTCGATCGCCAACAGCGGCGTTTCATTGCCGTTGGCTTCGTAATTTACGTTAGTCATCACAAATAATAAACTAAAGATGCCCGAGAGATGAGCGTTGTTTTCTTGTCACCCACACAACATCGGAGCACGATTGTTGGATGACTTCGCTAGACAAACGGAAGATGGGCTACAATGCGAAAACAAATTCTAGACCCTAACCCTTTGTTCCAAACCGTACGTCGTTTTTCGAGGGCTTGTTATTATTTTTTTACAATACTAGTCTCTACTCGTAGTTAGGATATGATATGATTCAAACACTTTCCCCTCCTGATATTGAAATGCGCGATGATGTTGGGCATAATCTACGCTGCATATAATCCTCATACAGCGTTCCCACAAGTACCGCGAATTGTGCGACAGGAGGTGCTTATTTTTATGCAGTTACTGTCAACTCGCGGACGAGTCGTGCAGCCTTTTATGTTGTGGGCAGCGGCGCAAAGTTGGACCATTTGCCGGCCCCGATTGCGAGTTTAACACCGTCTGAAGGAACACCAACAACGCAGGTGCTGCTACCATAACCTGCTATCTGGCCCCTGACTGTATTTTATACTTCGCCTAGAATGTTATATATCGTGTTCCCATATGGTACAGCGTGCGCATTGACATTATTTTAGAAGTAGCATACCTAGAGGCATGTTTATACTCTCCCCTCCTTTTGTTATTTTGCTTCGATTTTCAAACTGTACTTACACTCAAGCAATATTAGCCTTAATACGGGAACAGCGCGATAGATTAAACCTTAAGAAAATTGTGGAAAAAATGCATGGTAATGTCCGCAGCGCCTATGTCCTTCCCCATTCAGTTCCTATATGGACAGGTGCTGTGCCCTTAGCAGCTGTCCATAGTACTTTTTTTCGTTTTTTTTTTTCATTCATGTGTTTTTCGGGCTATTAAGCTTAAATCATGAACCAACTACCGCAACAGCGTGTATGAGAGGTCTACCCAAGTTTACTGACCATCGCGTCTGATAGGCTCCCTGTGCATCGCCTCGAAATTCGACCTTTATTGCCGGATTGTTACCCTTAGAGGAGTAGACAATCTAAATTGTACGCAGTGCCAGGTCTCTTTACCCGAGGGAGTGTTTATGTGTGCTCAGCTCTCCAAAGTTACGCATTTCCAACACAACAGTTTGCCTTCATTCCATACTAAGTTCACGTTTCCACAAGAAGCTTTCAGCGAACATTTGCAATACTGCGAAATTAAGTTATTCGCGGTTGAACATTAAAACAAGCAATAAATAAATATGGGCCCTATAACGTAAATCTATTTCAATCTCTCTTTATTCCAATCTCCTGACGTCAAATTTACGCAACCACCGACGCAAGCATTGGGCGGTGACCCGCAGCATTGTTTGAACCACCCAATGACTATCTTGATCATTTATTATTAAGTATATTCCTCATGAAATTACCTATCGATTGATATATACTGTTATGGGGTTTGTATTATCTTATTGAGTTATCGATTTTCTACATATTTTTACTAATCTTTGTCCGAATTTTGGCTTCACATTTTCAAGGTCACCTCTAAACGAGCCACATAAAGGCCAAACAACACGTACGCATGCCGACGCGCGAAAGCTCACGCCCCTCACACATGAGCAGATGGTGCAGAACTGTTAGTGTGGCCTTAAATCTTTCGCCTTAATAGATAACCGGTTGAGGAGGGTGATGCCGGCGTCTAAGATTGGATCTCTTCCCCTTGGCTAGCTTGCGGTGGCAGGTTGAAAATGTCTGCGGCGTGCAACGGAAGGTTAAAATGCCTCTAAAACAGATCCTCAATGAAGAAGAGTTGGCAGAGCGATGTCGTATGCGTGCGAAAGGGCTCGACAACGTTCTACTGCCACGTAACTTTTTATTATATTATTACATGCAAATAAATCTGTTCGCCCCGGCGGTTCCGAGTAGTCAGCGCGAGAGCCATCGGTAGGTAGATTTTTCGGAATTGGGGCATCTCCAGCTATTCCGAAACAAAAAAAGCTCAGCTTTGTTCGGAATAATAATGCATCTTTAAGGTGTTCACATCACTTTGACGGGGTGAAGTTTCACGGTTTTGTGACGCCGCGTGACAGAAAGACGAAATGAGCGCCGCCCGAAAACTTTTGACCAATATGCGGAGCTAGGGCTAATGGCGAAAAAGGTGTGAAATCAGAAATAATTGCTTTTCTGTTGTTCGGTCTAATAATGCATAATAAGTGTGCGCACGTCATAAGAGATGGGGAGTTTTAGCGGTTTTCGTGACGTCGCGTGACAGACAAACGAAGCGCGGGGCCGCCAGAAAATGTTTTTTTCCACCAATCGTGGAGGGCTGATCGCAGATATGGAATAGAAACAATTTGGAATAACCTTACGCTATAGCACCCATAACCTAGGTGAGCTATACGGTGTTTGCATATCTTAAATACGCAGACTTTAGTGATACCATCCTGAACGACTTCTTTCCGACAAAATGGCCTGCTGCTAATCCTCGATGTGGGGCGACAGATTCAGATGTCTACCGTACGGTGCTTCGAATAGCAGCCACACCTGCACACAGCTCGGCGGCTGCCATCTTCCAATCGCCGCTCGATCGGCGAGCCGCTTTGATCAGCGAGTAACGAAGAGCGAGCTTCTTTACACGCAGCTCAGGCGAAACGTTTGCGTCACTACGCCCGTCTAACGTCTCCCGAGAACTTTGATGGCGAGCAGTACGCATTAGCTTCGTCTATGGCTCTGTTCCGTCTCGTCTGACTTAATGCACGTAGAGAAGACATCGTCTGTGGGACCATAGATAGCGCAAGCTATAATGATTCATGATGGCAGGGTCCGGAATGCATTACGAAATTCCTCGCCCGACCGTGTTGAAAAGCTAGAAGATAAAAATGTTTACAATAAATTAATGTGGTGCCATTAACAAAAGCTATATGCGTGTACAAATGGAGAACGCTGCGCTGCTTTCGTAAGGGCGTTGTACGTGCTACGACGTCTGCTAACGTCAGCTCTTTGGCTTTCATCAGCCAAGGCATTGATGGCCAATTAATAATCGACACCGAATACGATGCAAAACATCGCGTTTTATATTTTGTTGTTCATTAACCGCAGAGCGACGGGCAGATAACCTTAATAAGAGCTGGCTGTTCGAAGATGCAGTTAAGAAACTGAAGCTACTCATTTCCCCATATAAAACGTACGCATAAATTGTATATGTTTGAAGCACACACGTACTCGAAACGTATAAATATACTAAGTTTACTAAGTGTACAAAAATACTACAAAGAAACTTGAAATAATTCTTATGAGCCATCTTCATGCCAATAAGTTTACCATTCATACTGTGAATTCGAAAAAGGTGCAGAATGCTCTAAACACGCATATCTAGCTCACATGTACAACTTTAACGCATGTAGTACCGCCAGTTGACGGCGAATGGTTCCTGAAATTGTATTTGCATCTAACTTTGTCGCACTATGTGCACACGTTTTAGTAATCCATTATGCGCACCCTTCCAAGTCATTTGCGGGTACATTCAGTTGAATGCTTTCCTTACCCAGTTTCCCTCTGTTCTAAACATGTTGCGCAGCATTTTTCTTGCTTTCTTGGGTGCACTAATAGTCGAGTTGCCTGTAGAAAAAACATCCGTTCGAGTTACTCGTCACTAACTAGAATCAGCTACCATGGCTTCTCTTCGAGTTATAAAGCCTGTGTTTAGTGGTTGCGTTCTATAGGCGCGCCCTTCCGCAAATGCATGCAGCAATTGCCTTAATCCCTCAACGTCGTCGAATGTACGAAGCCCGTGCACGTGAACCAGGAGTCTGCGTCGTACAAGCTTCTTAATTAATCACCCCACAGCCCAATATGTACACGCTGATGCTTGCGTTTGAACTATTACTTTTGTTATTATTATTGGCGTTGTTGTTGGCGTTGTCGTAAATATATATGAACACCACAAAGAGAGAAAAAAAAAGGTAAAGGAAAGGGAAAAGAAAGCGAAAGGCACACCAGAACACATGACACCACACGCAGGGTACGAGCATTACAGACGAGAGCCTAGTCCCGTGGTTGACGAGAATGCCAGCACAGCTGCGTTCGAATCTCCACCTACTTAAAGTACCTCAACTCAGATATACACATCCATATATACGTACATTCGGTAGAGTCCATATAATAACTGCTATTTGCACTCTTATAGTAAGCTAACTTGAAGGTGCAATATAAAAATACACTGTTCACGTAAAACTCCTGTTGCGACTATCCATGGGAGTGTCCCTGTTCCCAGAGAACAAGTTATCACGACCAGTGGCGTATCGACGATTTCTCGATTGGGGAGGGGGGGGGGGGAGGAGACCCCACTATCTATCTATCTATCTATCTATCTATCTATCTATCTATCTATCTATCTATCTATCTATCTATCTATCTATCTATCTATCTATCTATCTATCTATCTATCTATCTATCTATCTATCTATCTATCTATCTATCTATCTATATGTATGCGATATATACGCCTTCAATTAAAAGAAGTGCGGGCGCACGTAGAAAAGCACTAACATTTAATTTCGACGTTTCGGCTGGTGTCCGGCATTCATCAAGAGTGCGATTGCACGCACATAGAGCTCAATTTATACACTTTGTCTATAACGAAAAAAAATTAATTAAAAAAGGTACCTGGCCTATGACCACAAGCACGTGTACATTTAGTGACGTCATGCATGCTAACACGTACATTCACTCATGTGAAACTCCGGAAAAATAGGAGACGGAGAAATGAACATGACTAAACACTTCGGGCGCACGTACAGTGGCGCTATAAGGTGACTGCAAACGTGCGCGTGCATACGGTGGCGTGAAAAAAACAAGAAAATTAAGATAGATATGTAATCTGTGCGTAACCCATACATGAACAGGTGCACATTCAGTCGTGTCCACAAGAGAGGAAAGACGCAGCCAATGGAATGTGGGGGAGAGGGGTCACATGGTAACGAAGCGTTGGGAGGAGTGGCAGCTGCCAGGAGAGTGTTTCTTTTCTTTTTTGTTTCAGGTTGCTGCAATTAAATTTTGTATGACCACGAAGACGGTCATTGCACCCCCACCTGATTATGGGATACCTTTACTGTGACTTGCACTGACCTCTGAATTCCACGAACTGCGTTCTATTGCATTCTTTGCACAAGTGGCATTCTTTGTATATTTGCGGGCAAGCTGTTTCTTATACAAAGTCTATGTGTGTATCAAAAATAAAATAAAAGATAAATGCAAAAATTGTACGACAAGGTGAAGTAATAAACATCAATATAACAAAAGGGCGAGCAGAATTTGTAATTAATGATGCAAAAATATACCTATCACTTTAAAAAAATGCCATATATTTCAGCAGAATGCGATGTTGGGCTAGTTGATTCATGCTTGAAATGTGGTTCTAGCGCAAGAAAACTAAGAGGAAAGAAGAAGGGACAGAAAGAGCGCCAACTTGAAACTGAATTTATTACATTGCAACACCCATCTTTTATACACATAGGATTCACATGCGCAGACCCATGTGCAGAAGCATACGCAGGAAAAGTTTACTCCATGTCCCGCTGAAGGGAACCATTTGTGGATGCGAAGCAGTGGGGAGATGGTTAGCTTGAGCGGGAGATGGTTTCGCGGCAGCGGCCCGAGCGCTCATCGCGGCGGTGCACGGGAGATAGAATGAGGCGCGCGCGCTCCGTCATTTTTATACCGCGGAACTACCGTGGCACCCCAGCGGACTATGCAGCTGTCGCACCACCTGTCGTGCGCGCCGCTCCGGATTCCTTGAGGAGAGAAAGAGGGGGAGCGTTGGAGAGTTGCGAAAGGGGGAGAGAAATGCTTCGCATTTAAAATACAAATCACCATGGTGCATCTAACAATTTGTACTCATTATTGTGCAATGACACCGACGGGACACTGACACAAGCAACACCCTTTTTCAATATGAAAAACGCCTGCAGCAATTCACGTGCCAGCGTTCCTACGACTTTTACCTATAGTAGACGCGTGTCCCCAAACTGCAGCTCGCAGCCACACGAAGCACAATGAAAGGGCAAGTGCGAACCTGTACCGTTTTTCATCATTAATTTGTGCTCCCTTAATCGGTCGTTAGTGCAACGCACAGTTTGGCCGATATATACTCGGCCGCAATCCAGAGGTATCTCGTAGACTGTGCCGACGGCACAGCGCAGAAAAGGCTTGGTGTGCTCCTTTGTGCACACGGGCTTGGCCCTTTGAGAAGCAATGCGGACGCAGAGCTTCGACAGCTTATTAGGCGCAGAGAAAACCACAGGCATGTGGTTTCGCACAACCACATGCCTGTGGCATGTGGTTTCGCACAAGGTATCGCACAACCTTTTTAAGGTTGTGCGATACCTTGTGCATGTACGGCACAACTAGCGGTCTTTCCTAGTTCTCTGCTGCTGACCGGGTCCTCTGCCAACGCCCTCCAACCACTGGAGCAGCATCTCAGAAACACACACACACACACACACACACACACACACACACACACACACACACACACACACACACACACACACACACACACACACACACACACACACACACACACACATATATATATATATATATATATATATATATATATATATATATGCACTTAAGGAAGCGCCATTTATTTTGACGTACTATCCAGAAACCGGACTTTATATATATATATATATAGTTAATTTTGGGCTTCACTGCAAAAAGCGACGTTTTGTTAAGAACCTAACTGGAACGCCAATGCATTTTTCCGCAAAGTTCGGGAATTATTCTCTCGAAACTGGTGTCATCCCGAGAATTCGTTCCAAGTGGATACGCCTTGCGAACTCCACGGCTACAATTTGTAAATTGCAATATGGGCCATCAGATAATTAGTTAAAAACTTAATTAGTGAATTTATGTTAATTATTCGATTATGCACTTCAATTTCTTGTGGAAGTAATGTCCGCCTCTTCGAGTAGACCAGCTCATGAACTAGAATTGTGCTATCTGCCGCAGGCAACCTTTAAGAATTTTTGAAAGTGTTCGCTGAAACACCCTGTATATATTTTGCGAATTAGTATTACAATATGTGAAAGAGCCTGGAAATGCGTCTGTCAGTATTTAACAGACATATACCTATATATCAATCACAGGGTGGTGAACCATGATGGCTCGGAAACTTATTGGAATTTACATTTTTTCTTACAACTATATAAAATTTCCAGATGTTGCAGGGACAAAAAGCATTAGGTGTCTCACAGAGGTCCCTGATCGCGCCCAGTAGCAGCAGTACAGTGCACCTAAATGCTGCAAACAATTTTAATAACCAAACAAATGATTGCACCTGCTGTTTAAGTCTACAGCATAAATACATTGCTAGTTTAGGTAACAGTATTGCCGAGGTTATATAAATCGAAGCACAATCAACATAACTGACTTGCAATATTCACAAGAAAGAAAGACAGCAGATGTGTGCGACCCTGCAGAGCTACAACCCGATTTCCAGCGAAGCTGTTTCTTTCGAAGAGTTGCAATAAATGTTTCAATTTCCTGTAATTATATTGCATACTTAAGAAAGTTGGCCGTGCATGACTGTTCGATTTGAAACCTTGCCCGCGTATAACGCTTTGCCACACTTCTTGGGAATTTTTAAAAAGTGAGTCATTCATCAACACACATGTCATTCCGCCATAACATTGATCATGATGTGCTCCCTCCCTCCCCGCCCCCTCTTCCCTCCCTAACTGAATTTCTGCTCGATTTGATATCGGTTGATTTCAGAGTTCTCCTAGGAAAGCGGGATAAATTCTGCTTTGTTGCCATACTTTGCATGGCATACTTTGCCCCCCGCACTTCTGAAAATCGGGAGGGGGGGGGGGGGGGGAGGGGCAGATGCCCCCCTGCCCGCCCCCCCCCCCTCTCCCGGTAAGTACGCCTATGATAACGTCATAACTTGTTACAATCTCTTGAAGCATTAATATTAAGCTCTCCTTAGGTGTTCCTGAAGCACCATTTTAACGATGTGACGTAGAGTGGCCTATGGCAAGAAAGGTGAAAAAACAAAAACAGCAGTAGTTTAAAAAATAGTCCCGGCTGTAAAAGACGGTGCAAAAAAATGTTACAAGTTAAGCGGTACACCGACCAAATAAAACTTTACAAGCAAGAGGTTTCGTCTTGCTTTTAACTTGCTTTTAAACTGGAAGTCACCACTGTACCTGGAGTCGCTCGGGATACAATTAACAGGACACATGCTCAATCGAAACGAAGGAACCCTTCCCCCTTCTTACGCGTGGATGCTTGCGTCACATGCTGAAACCTACTTAAACAGGCATTTCTTCTTTGTTGCCCCATTGTGAACAAGGCTTCCGTGTGAAAGCCGAAACGTCATGCTTTTGAAGTTTTATTTGGTTGGTGTACGTCTTTCTTTGTCATGTTTCATCCCGACCAGGCGGGTTTCTGACAAACTCTCGAATACAAAACAAAAATGTATTTGTTTTGATGTCTAAAAGCCTATTTTTGAAATAGTAAAATGTTACGTATCTTATTACGTTGCTCTTCTAGCTCCGAAAGCTACACAGGCAGGCATCACACAAAACAGTAAATGGTAAAAACAGCTGACAGACGGAGCAACCACAGCTCCCCGTTGCTGACCGAGAATAAACAGCACGAAAGCAAGACCACCCAGAACGCAGAAAAACAAGTAAGAACTGCTAGAAATAAACACTGACTTACAATGCCAGTCTCTGAGAAGGACGCAACAAGATCGAATACAAGATAGCGAACTGACATGAGCTGCTTCGAAAAGTGCAAAAGGAAACGCCGCGTTCGAAGAAGACGGCGAGTCCCTCGGTGGCCATGTTTCAGGTAATGGACACGATTCGAAGACGCCGCGGCGTGAAAAGTAAAAATGACGTGAATGAATAAAAAACAAGAACCAAAAGAACAAACTTTTCTTCTGCCACTGGTTTTAGAATGCAGTAGGAACAAAGTAGCAGTCGTAATAAGTTGCAAACCCATTCTGTGTTGTGCACTTGGTGATACTTTCCTTAAGATTTCTTCTGTCACGCTTTGCTTCTCTCAATTCTCTCTGGTTGCGCCTCCTGGACTATAGAAGCTTGGTCCAATCTCTGGAATAGGCTTCTCTTGGAAGCAAGTTCCACGTCGATAGTGCCTCCACGCACCAGGCACATAAGCTGTTGGCTTCTCCGTGTTTTTTTCTCGCGCACGTCTCCGTCACTCTTGTTCCTTATTTCTGGCTTCTTTGTTTTTAGCCGTTTGCCGGACATGTATTGCGAGTATTTCTGCTTCTTTTATCAAAGTTTTTTTAAATCACTCGCGTACTAGCTTCATAACAGGTGCCGAAACAAAATGATTCAACTTTACGAGAACGTTTGAAAACTCTATCTTTCTTTCCCAATAAAGAAAGATGAAATCGGCTTGCATACCAACGCTTGCAGTTGCCTCAGTGGACAATATTTTGGGTTTCATAATTTCTGCGAACGTTGTCACTGCCATGGGAAGAATCTTACGCTTTTCAGTCTATCATTACGGCAGCATGCATACGCGCAAACAAATTCATGCACAATTTGCTATTTTTAATGCGTTAGCATCAGGAGTGTCCAAAGTGGAAAACAATGTATATATATACATATATATATATATATATATATATATATATATATATATACTGATGGTGGTCTGCTCCGGACCACCGTTAGTGGCATAGTGGCACTTCGATCCTCTAAGAGGCAGAAAATGTCAAGTGAGCGCCTGAACATGCCTAGACGATTTGGTGAACGAGGTTTAAGTCATACATCCGGAACCTCAGCGAGGTGCGAAGTAATGTTAACGCATTTCTCTGGAATTTATCGTTAGATTGCCCGTGAAGTTTTAATGATAGATAGAGAGAGAGCGCGAGAGAGGAAAGGCAAGGAGGGTAACCAGAAGTGAGTTTCCGGTTGGCTAGTCTACACTGGGGTGGCAGATAAAGGGGTTGGAAAGAGTGCTAAGAGAGAGAGAAAGAGAGAGTGAAGAAAAAAACGAAAAAAAAAAAAACAACAACACAGGCATAGGTAACAGAAAAGGCGTTCCGATCATAGACGTTCACACAGGCCAGTAAATTTCAGGAAGCGCAGGAGTGCTTGCACGGCCTCCTGCAGCGATGTTGAGTCGCGTCGACATAGCAGAATTCTTTCTTCCGATAAAGGCTGGTCGTCCAACTGGTTCAGCACGACGGAAAGCGATTGTGTCTGCACACTGGTTTGTGGGCACTGACAAAGAACATGACGAATCGTTTCCGCGTCCCCACAATTGTCACATGCTGCACTCTCAGCCATCCCTATGCGGAACGCGTAGGCATTGGTGAACGCGACACCCAACCATAGCCTACACAGAACGGTCGCGTCTCTTCGGGGAAGTCTTGGTGGAAGTCGAAGGCTTAAAGTTGGATCCAAGGTGTATAATCGGGCGTGCATAAAATGTGGTTTATTCCACTCTGATGAAGTGCATTGGCATGCAAGTAGGCGGAGCATCCTTACAGCATCTGTCCTAGACAGCGGGATCGATAGGCAATTGTCTTCTTCATGAGCTGAACGAGCAGCTTGATCGGCACGTTCATTCACAATGATTCTACAGCGACTTGGCAGTCACTGAAAGGATTTCATGTCCTTTCTCAGTCAGGTGGTGTGTGGCCCCTGTGATTTCGAAAACCAACTGTTCCTGCAAACCGCGCCGTAAGGCTGACAGTAAACTCTTCAGTGCGTCTTCGAATCGCATGAAAACGGACCATTTGCGTGTTCGTTCCTCATTAATAAAACGTAGTATGACTCGAAGCGCTGCGAATTCTGCTGCCCCGTCGACGTTGTCAAGTCAGATGTTTTCATCCTGATAGTGGTGGCTTTTTCTGGATTAACGACAGCGGCGGTAGAGATTTTCTGCAAGATGGAGCCGTCGGTGAATATGCGGGTGTAATTCCGGTACTTTTCATATAATAGGAGTAAGGTAAGCTGTTTAAGAGCCGGCGATGATATATCTACGTTTTACCGGACGCCAGGTACTGTCAGGTTGATCGTTGGACGAATGAGGCACCAAGGAGGAGTGGAAGGTCCCGCAGCAGGTGTGAAGCAAGATGGTATAGCCTCACAATGTGCGGATACCGTTCGGCAGAACGAGGCATGTGGTCTCTCCGCAGGTAGAGACGCTAGATGGTGGCAAGGAGTCCGTGCAAGGTGCCTTACGTGCACTCTTATTGCTTCAACTGCGATGTGGGTCTTGATGAGGTGGTCTCTGGCGATAGCAATAGTTGCTGCCATTGACACACTTCGAGGAAGACCTAGACAAATCTGGAGCGCCTGGGCCTGCACACTTTGTATAGAACGTAGGCTTGTTTTACTTGCGTTAGTCAATGCTGACAAGCTGTACCACTTCCTATAGGACGTGGTATTTAAAACACGTGATCTTCAGACCAGGTTATATAAAAGCGCCTGAATTCGGCGCAATACGTGTTAAGTGCAGAGACAGAAAGCATCAATGTCACATGTGGAAACAGCATGTATTACGCGCACCCAAAATCATTGCTGCGGTTCTCATCATGCATATGGTCGCATATGGCAAGCAGCCTTCAATAGGGCCCACATCAATTAGCTACACACAGTGGTGACTATGTATGCGGCTGCTAGTTTTGCGTGACGGGATTATATCAGTGACTATACTGCGTTTCATACATAGCGTTCTACTCTGTGGAGACTAGCAAGACCTCCTACAGTAGCTGAGTTCGCAGCAAGAAATATGTGGCTTTGTTTGCCACCAATTATTATTTTCGTATTATTCATTAGTGATAGTTTTGATTTGACAAAATGCCCGCAAAAGTTGAGCTATTTGCTGGTGGTTGTGTCCCTCACCAGGTTCATTTTTAAAAAAAAACGTTTTGCGCGCAAACAAACAAGGACGAAGAAAAGTAGCAATACGAGGACGAGCGCTTTCCTTGTGTTTTTAAAAATGTTTTTAAAAATGAATCTGTTCCAACTAGGCCAACTCACAGTTATGCCTCACCAGGCAATACAGGCTTCTAAAGATCACGCTTTATTACGCTCGGCGTTAACTAAGATGTAAGAATGGTGTGCAACATGGCAAAGGACTACAAGTACTAAAAAAAGTTGTTGCTATAAGAATAACTAGAAAAAAGAAAGCATTGCATTTTTCATATTTAATCAACGGTCAACTGCTTTCAAAGGTTAGCAGTTATAATTATCGAGGCTTGATTATTGCGTTCAATCTTCGGTGGAATGAGCGTATTACCTTCATAGCAAAGCAGGCTACGCGGAAACTAGCAACACTCAAAAGATCCCTACGCCAGTCGGCACAGGAAATAAAGCTGTTGGCATATAAAAACTTTATTCCACCCGTTTTAGGACATGCCTCCGCATTCTGGGATACATAGACCCAGACAAATAACGTGAAACTATAAGCAGTTCAGAAAGAGTCGATCCGTTTTATTTATCGGTCTTTATTTATAATACACATTGATAACTATGTGCGTGACTCGTTGCCCACTACCGCTAAAGGCTTTATGTTAAAGCCAGCAGTCACCTTGTACATAAATAACTTATGTTAAACTGCTTTTTATATAGATTCAGTCATAAATGAGAACATCTTCCACCCTTAAAATAAACAAACTGTGTTATACGGCTGGTAATACGTCGTTTTAGATCATTTTTATTTTCTTCCTTTCTTTTCTTTTCAAGTTTTTCCTTAGCAGCCCGTCGTGACACCCTCAAGCGCAGGCTCACGCGAGCATGTATGACCGCGAGACTTGACCACGAAACACGAAGATTGATACACCATGAGGACCGAACTTCTCGCGTACTTTCCCCAGCGTTGCACGCTACGTATGAGACGGAGTATACCTGCAGCATAAGGCATTCGTGTTTCCCAATACACGCAGCGCACCTATGGCCCCGCTATGACGTAGTCTAACAAGGGAAGCTGTCAGGTTATGTGTTCGGGCTCGGGGCTAAGTTTTTTTCCATCATGCTAAAATAGTAATACTGCCATGAGGAGCAAGTACTAGCTCACAATGTAACAGGCACAGGGGCGCACAGTAGAACGGACATCGATTTGTTACAAAGCCCACTCTTATTTTACACGTTCGTGCACATGCTTATATAGAAAGGCTTTGAGACTCGGTAGCTCGAGCAGCGTGGGCCACGAATACCACTCTTGAAACAGCCGGATCGATGGGAACAGGGTGTCCAAAGGAAGTTCATGCAAGATGCATCGCGCGTGGCTGATGCGGACACGAAAAACAGGAGTCGTTGACCAGCTGATGAGGTTGCTTTGGGACTGCGAATCTGCGCATGCTCTTCGTGGTCTTCAATGCCTCAGAGATCTTCACAGGGCCCTGCTCGTGATGGCAAGCGGTCATTCGCAGTTCAGACATCTATAGCTTTTCTTTTACTGAATACGTCCCCAGCTGGGGTCATTGTATTGTACGTTGTATTATCACCTGACTTGCGTCAGCATGACCTCTTCTCTTGTTCGCGAAGCCATGGAGCGATGAAACGCATTTACTGTGTATACTTATATATTTTGTTGAGGCTCTCTTGGTGCTTACTTTTCAACGCCCGCTTGTTTACGGGTTAGCATTTCTTGCTTAAACATCCCCATATGTTCCGTTCAACAATTAGTTAATAGAATCCCTGTTTTATTGTCTGGAAAGGGCAGCTATGTTTGCTTTTACAGCAATTTCAACAACAGCATTTTTTTCGGTGTTTTAATTTTTCAGGTTTTTTAACGCGTGTATAATACAGTATAAATGAACCGCTCCTGGTCACAACGGTGTCATTTGTTCAGTCGTAATAACTTATGGGAAGTTCAACCATCGTGCCAGCTTTTAGTGAACCACGTTTTTTGTAAGGTGTCTGGTTCATCACAGTAAGGGACTTCTGGTGACCCGCAATTCAACATTTGCGTGTCAAAAATTAGTCAACCTGTACGTCGCACTATCAAATCAAGAGGCCGAAACCTTGATTACGAATACATACCGTAGTGTGGTATGGTGAAATACAAGGCACAAACCGGAAGATACTGGTTCATTACACTTAATTTATGTCCTTTAGTAACTAATTAAATATTATTTAATACATACATACATACACACATACATACACACATACATACATACATACATACATACATACATACATACATACATACATACATACATACATACATACATACATACATACATACATACATACATACATACATACATACATACATTTTCAATCGGTGGTCGGTGTTTTATTTGTAGATTCCACGATACTGTTCATTATCCTTTCCGCCGGTGCATACGATAGCGTCCCCCACAATGCTTCATTTCTGGCGCTTCTTTTTTCCCAATTATCTTTCCGACAATGATCTGCGCAAATTGAAAACTGAGAATCGGGCCTTCAATGTATCCAAACTTTTCTGCGGCAGAGTATTCGCAACAGTGCAGCCCTTCTAAAAGGACATCTTGGTGGGAATTGAATCATCTGTGATTAGACTCCTAAAAATTATGGGGTATTACGTGCCGAAACCACGATCTGATTATGAGGCACGCCGTAGTGAAGGACTCCGGAAATTTGGACCACCTGGGGTTCTTTAACGTGCACCTAAATCTAAGTACATGGGTGTTTTCGCATTTCGCCCCCATCGAAATTCGGCCACCGTGGCCGGGATTCGATCCCGCGACCTCGTGCTCAGCAGCCCAACACCATAGCCACTGAGCAACCACGGCGGGTGATTAGACTCCTCAGTGCACTATTTTTTTTTTTTTTTGCTTTTGCTTCAATCAAAACCTGTCAGATTAATATCCGCTATCAGGAAACCGTACCCATTAAAGCCTTATGAGCATGGTTTCCTTGACTTGGCGACTCTCTTTAACGTTTGAGGGGAGCGCTTTTGTGATCGGTAATTACAACAAAGTTTTGTTCAATTACGTGCATCATTAACCTGATTGCTGCGCTGGCCTATGACAAGTATGCTTAATTTCTAGTTTGTTCCTCTTACAAATGCGTAATATAAATTATTCATAGGTGATCGTAACTTTTTAACTTCCGTTTTTTGTTTCTGCTTCCGTGTTCCTCAACGTTTTTCTACACCTTGTTACCTGGCGCTACATAAGCAGCAGTCGTATAAGGGTTCCACATTTCAAAGCTCTGTAGTGCAAACTAAAGGAGGTCGCCGTTGCTACACTTTGGCGCACGAAATGGGCAGCAGGTGCTCTATTTTCCTCCCACGTTCTTGGCGACACCCACGCAGCCATATTCCGCAAGTTCAGGAGCCCGATAGAGACAAATGTGCTCTTATCGTCTGCTGAAAAACAAAAACAAAAAAGAAAAAAAACGTTCAGCCTTCTTCTTCGAAGCACTTTCAGTCATCTGAAAGATTTTCGAATGGCCGTGCAGTAGAGAAGCCATGAGTAAAGCAGAAACGACTTCGTTGTTTCGGAGGGGTCACATTATTCCTTGCGTTATGGCGTTCAGATGTCGAGCTACTGCTGTGGAAAGTTAAGTTTTCTATTTTTCCGCAGCCGCCCTTTGCCTCTTTCCAATCCGCATTAATTATAACACTTACAGCTCTTAAACATATACGTAAATGTGCAAGTACATAACCGTTTTCGTATTTAGCACCCGCCGGACTGTGATCGCCATGGATTTTAAATGAGGCCGTGACATCGCGTGTATATATATTAGCAGAAAGCTGTATATGGACACAATGAGACACAGTAGAGGGTGTCCTGTGTGCTCGGCCATGATAACCTTCAGGAAAATGGAAAGCCGACAACGCAACTTCCAAGACGCCCGCTCTAGAGAGGCGCACTGCTAATCTCATCAATGAATTCGCAAAGAAAAAAAATGAAATGTCGCCTCATAGTGTACTAGTGATATCGCTGCATGACCAATGCTAGCCCAACAAGTGCTACGTTGTCGCCTTCCATGTCTTCCAGCCTTTCATTGAAAGCATAAGGTATATACGGGGCTCTTATCCCGTACCACGGAAGTTATACGCACCCTGTATTAGGAATTATTTCACTACTAAAATAACCAGTATCTTCTTGAGATCGCGACCACAAAGACAGGTATCCTCCACCGGGCAATAGGAACGCTTTCTCGCTGGCCGTGGCAACGCGGCTGCACCTGGAATAAGTAACCGGCACGGAATCCCAATTTCCGTGCCACTGTATATAGCTTGCACACGCGCAGGTAACAAAAGTCGAGGTATATCAATCCCCAATGCCGGTCCAGCCGCAAACCAATCAGCAGCTGTGGACCCGCAATCACAAAGATGGCGTCTTCGGTTCTTCTATCTGGAAGCGGTAGTCGAGCAAACAAAAGCAAGTCCTGCCAGTGGCAGACGCGAAAGCTGGCCGAAAAAGCAAAAAAAAAAAAAAAAAGACGCAGATCATAGGAATTTCTTCCCGCGCGGAGATCTAGCCGCTGCACCACTCCGGACAAAGAGCCCAGCTGCGACGGTTCTGTGGGGCAAGAGAGAATCGGGACGCACAGAAATCACTCCAGGCCAGCGCGCATGGCGCTTGCTTTCAGCTCCACCCTTTCGCCCATTCGATATCTTTATGGTGCCCTTCACCAGTTCTTTCTCTTTAATAATAAAAGTGAATTGTGGCGTATACCGCGGATAGGTAGAAGAAAGGGACGCTTTATTCAACCTTGGAAATTGCCGCCTCTAGTATGAACGATCTCACACTCGGTTTCCAGATGAACGCACCGCGTCATTCGAAGCTTACTGCATTCTGGCCGGTAGCTACTGTGCTTCGTCCGTCTCACCACATAGTTTCCCAGAATCTGTAAAAAAAAAAAAGAAAACGATACTTAGAGCAAGGCCTGTGCTGGATATTCACGGTTACTTTTATGAACAGCGGTTGATATTGGCTCACTGTTGGTAGGAGGCAAGAAACATGACTCAATCGTGGAGAGTGTTTCTGAGAAACATTTCTCACTCTTAGCCAAGGTGGGGATAATTGAGGATTGCAACCAGGAGAGATAGGCTTCACTAGAGCCTCGGCAACAGCCTGCTTGGGCCGCCAGTTCTAAGCCCTCTGTTTCGATTAGAACAGTGCTTCGGTTCTATGGCGAGGAATCACGAAAACAGCGAAAGCGCCAGTTCTGAGCCTAAGATGTTTATGCAGCAGTATAGGTAAGCCGATATTCCGACTCAGTTGAGTTGGGGTCGAGAACCCAGGCGCCGTTCTCGAGGTTGATTAATCTTGTGTGACGTAACGTGCACTGTGGTGCCTCACTATTGAAACCGACCTCCCTTAGATGGACTTCATATCTATTCACTGTGATAATAACGCCGCCGATGGAAAGTGTGATGTTCTCATTGTCCACTTCGGTTTCGGCAGCCGCTGTCAGTCTGTACCCGCGTCGCTAATCCAAATTTTAATATACTTTACGGACCTCAAGTTCATCGTGCTCGCGTGTTTAGTGTGTTGTAATAAAGGGTTTATACACGAAGTTGACTGTCGTTTCTCATGGGACATTAGGAGGCTAGTGCAAGGTTGACACACGTTACACGATCCTTGGAGCAGGGCAAATTTCAGATATCTTTCTTTCAGAGGTGCCTGTATGGGTTTTCTTTGTATCTGAATTGGTGCTACTCAATGCGACGTCTGCTGCATCTCTCTCTACAGAGAGCACTAAACCGACTGCACTCTCGTAACATGAAAACGTAATAATCTTCACGAGTTTTTGAGAGGAATCGCAATTGGGCGACTCAATGAGCGAAGAATTTTATCACCCACTGTTCTAGCTGAGGGCTAGAAGGTAAGGGAACTTCGGCTGGATTCACCACGCGTAAACAAAATTTTGTTTATAAAGGGATCGGCAGACAAGATAGAGGAAATTCTATTGCAACCACAAAACTCTGGAATCAAGCATTTTGTTGTTGAAAATACAGCCTTCCCGACTAAACGCGACTGGTTTCTGCTGGTTCACCTTTTATTTATTCTTAATTTCTTTTCACAAATAATCACTGCTCAAGCCAGACAGGAGTGAAATGGCTATGCCTCCATGCACTTAATATTCACCAATGCTAAGCACACAATTTGCAGAAATGCAGTTTTAATTTCCTCGCTAATGGTAACGTATACCGAAAATTTAAGTTTCCATATGACCGCTTCGAAAGAATGAGAATAGCGAAGAGGCGTAATATCCCGTTCCACCATTCACTCCTTTTACTTCTTACTTTTTACTCTTTAATAAACGTTCTAACTGCTAAAAAGCACACTACTGTAGCGATAACGAAAAGGGAGAATCACCGACATTAAATAATAAGAGCGTACTGTTTACTACCCTGGTCATACGCTAAAGAGGAAGAAGGAAAATTAAGAAGAACGCGAAAGCACAATAAGCGTAGAAGCAGGATGGGAAGTTCGCTGTTGTGTCAATGCCTCCTGTGCAGACCTGTTAGTTTCACGAAACGCTTTATCACATTCGCATTATGAAACATCGGTTCACTTATCGCACTCGTTGCCTTTAGATGGAATGTTAGCATCCAACTCCATTTTACAATGCCATACAAGCCCAGACACATCTCGGTTACATCCACATCGTTCTCTTACGGCAAGGTCAATTGTTTTAGGTCTGCATCACCGATTGTGCTCATACGAAGCAGACGAAGCATCCTCTTTACAACTACGTTTTTCTTCTTTACTTATTTCAAAACGTCTGACGATGTAATCATTTGTATACGTACGCGGAATAATGACACTCTTTCTTTCCGCCAAAGTTCAAATGCTGGATAACTGTTTCGCCATTTGCGAGCACTGTTGGTTTTTTCAAGAATTTTAACGTCATGGCTAGTTACAGCCCTCTTGCGCACAATCAACTCGCAGTACGGGCCGTAGATACCCGAAATCATGTCTACATGCATTGGAAAATGTTTCGGCACCGTACAACAGTCTCGTTTGCTCGAAACACTTGACGTACAAGGGCTGCTCAGCGTTCTACGACGTCACGGCCCCTGCGGGAGCAACGAAGCGAAGCGTGTATGTGTGCGAATCGAGCAAGGGTAAAGGTCAAACGTCTCGATTCTCGTAGAACACACAAAAAGCAAAACAGGCCCTATGACACCTCATCAATCTCTTCAAACCACTTTCGTCGAAGAGCGAGCACATATAAATGACATCTCATAACTGTTGAAACTTGAGAAGGCGAAACGAAAGCAAGGCAAACAGCGATAAAACTCATTCCCGCGGACAACGAGATGGCAGCCTTGGTTCATCGAAGCCCCTTTATACTTGAATCGGACCATCATTGAAGTTGTCGATAGCTATCGTGAAATTGTCAACATTTCCGATCACTTGAGACGCTAGCCCGCATGTATTTTGGTGCGAAAACGTCGTAAACGACGTCTGCAATTCCACGAAGCTCGATCTCGCTTTCAGAAGGGAAACACTTTACGGCAGCAACTCGCCTCAGACCAGCCTCGCGAATTGAAATCCTCGTCGAAAACGAGCGCACTTTAGAGGCGATCTTTCTTCTTGCAGTTTGTTGCAAATCCATCGCAAGATAAAGGTGCATTGATAGAACGCCTCTGAAATACCTCTGTATTAAAAAAATAGATTATACAGCCGGTTTTCTTTATCGATTACGTTGCTCCCTTACAAATCGAAAGATAAAAATAATACACTTGTTGTTGGTGGCGTCCATATTCGTTTGCCTTTGTCACAAAAGCAACCAATACGCCCTCCGAGCTTCCTCAAGATGACGGCAAGCCGGGGTACGAATCGGTTCGCGAGTTATCTTCGCGTCGAAAGCTATCGAGTGTATGTGCGTGGAATGAAATCAAAAGCTCCTGTCTATAGATGCATTGGTGTCAAATGTTTATTCCGCATTTCATCCTGCCTTTGCACAGTGTGTAAACACCTGTGAATGGCAGTCCCTCCGGGCAATGCCGGGGCGCATGAATGCGTCGGGAGGGATCGCCCCAATAGCTGCAGTAGTGACACTAAATTTGTTTTCGCCTAGACAGCGGACGCTTCACAGTCACTTCTTTTGCAGAGAAGTTGTCTACCTATTATTCGTCTCCTTATTGAACCGAGGACTAGCATTACAATTTCGCTATTATGTTGGCTCTATGATGAGGCTTTCTATATACTAGCTGTCCCAACTATCGTGCACCTATATTTAAAAATATGCAAATGCCACGTAGCTGGACAGAATCAAGGTAACGATGTTTGCCGTCGCTTGGAGATGCTCAGATTATTTTATTGCGATAGCAATTATATGGACACTCAAAAGCAGATTTCTGCCGTCGGCGTCGCCGTCGGCGTCGCCGTCGGCGTCGCCGTCGCCGTCGCCGTCGCCGTGAGGTTCCGTATGACGTCATTTGGAGATGAAATCGTCGCCGCGCGCCGAACGCTGTATGTGCGAGTGAAAGGGCGCGAGGGGCGCGTCTTTCACGGGGAGTGAACGCACGGCGGAGAACAAACGCGCGTTCTGCGCCGTGCTCGCTTAAGGGCTGCAGAAGTAGGCGTCTCTTTTCTCCTTTACAATCACCATATATGTAGAGCAAACGCGCCTTCTTCGGACGCGCGAGAGGCCGTGGGGGAGGGGGAGGGAAGGGAGGCGACGTTTAGCTGCGGCACCAAGTGCCTATTTATATCAGAGGCTCCAGCAACAGTCACCAACGCCGCACGCATTTTGAGCTAACGCGGGCAAAACGCCGATGGCGTCGACAACAGTCTGCGTGTTGTTGCTACCAAAGCCGCTCACCTTACTTCGTATGACATTGCTGTGTTGCTATAGCATTCATTGCTTCGCCCTTAGGGCGAAACTGTGACATTTTTTATATGAGAGGGCTCCAGCAACAGTCACCAACGCCGCACGCATTTAGAGCTAACGCGGGCAAAACGGCCGATGGCGTCGACAAACAGTTCTGCTTGTTGTTGCTACCAAAGCCGCTCACCTTACTTCGTATGACATTGCTGTGTTGCTATCGCATTCATTGCTTCGCCCTTAGGGCGAAACTGTGACATTTTTTTTTGCATTCCGCCATATTACATAACTAGTCTTAATTTATTATTGCGATAGCAATTATATGGACACTCAAAAGCAGATTTCTGCCGTCGGCGTCGCCGTCGCCGTCGCCGTGAGGTTCCGTATGACGTCAATGGAGATGAAATCGTCGCCGATGATAAGTGGTTCTTGAGGGAAAGGGAAAGGTTGGCGCTATCTTCTGCAGCCCTTGAGGGAGCACGGCTCAGCGCCAGCGTCGCCGCGCGCCGAACGCTGTATGTGCGAGTGAAAGGGCTCGAGGGGCGCGCGCTTTCACGGGGAGTGAACGCACGGCGGAGAACAAACGCGCGTTTTGCGCCGTGCTCGCTTAAGGGCTGCAGAAGTAGGCGTCTCTTTCCTCCTTTACAATCACCATATATGTAGAGCAAACGCGCCTTCTTCCGACGCGCGAGAGGCCGTGGGGGAGGGGGGTAGGGGGAGGGAAGGGAGGCGACGTTTAGCTGCGGCACCAAGTGCCTATTTATATCAGATGCTCCGGCAACAGTCACCAACGCCGCACGCATTTTGAGCGAACGCGGGCAAAACGCCGACGGCGTCGACAACAGTTCTGCGTGTTGCCGGTGCTGCTGCATGTCCAAGTTTATACAGCTGATAAAGCTAATATCATTACTCCGTATAGCTCTCTACAAATTTGCTATCGCAATTGATGCTTCGCCTTTCAGGTGAAACTGCGACAACTTTTTAATCAACTTCTGAACTATCATAAGTTGATAAAAGTGTCAATGAGAAAATGGTAGAGCAAAATGAAAAATTCCCGATACAGCTTGCTATTGCTCAGTATGGTCTACATAATGTCGCTCTTCCAAGCATGAAAGAAGCCCGCGAATACACGCAAAGTGCCTCGAGCGGCCGGTCGTGCGGCAATTTTGCGTGTATTTGAGGGCTGCTTTCATGCTCGAAAAAAAAATCCTTTTTATGTAGCACATGGTACTGAGCAAAAAAAACCGTATCGAGAGTTTTCGTGTTGGTATATATATATATATATATATATATATATATATATATATATATATATATATATATATAGGGAAAAATTGTAGTGTTCTTTTCTGAGAAACTCGTATGGGTTTCCTTTGTTAGCTTCGGGCTAACTTCGGGTGGATGACAAATGTTCCTTTTCAAGATACCTCCTCCATCTTGCGGGACACCGCAGAACTGGTTTTCCATATATATATATATATATATATATATATATATATATATATACATAGTAGATACTGAATTTTTCAATGGGCCACGCGTATTTAGACAGATGAGAAGCGCAACTTCGCGGTTATCTTAGCGGTTGGTCCACCAAAACTGTTGGGTAAATAAACCTATGATAACAGCGAAGTTGTGCTTCTCATCTTTCTGTATATATATATATATATATATATATATATATATATATATATATATATATATATATAAAGCAGTTCATAAAGCAGTTGCTGAATGCGTGTGCAGTTAGTACCAGGGCGTAACCATTTCCTTTTAAAAATCGCTGGTTTAAAGGTTCCTGGTGACTTACGACAATAGAAGCCGTTGTTGTTGTTTCTTCCGACATATTTAGACCTACATTGCTTGGTATCCTCTGCGCTAGTAGTCGTCGTATGCGAGGCATCGTTGTGTTCAACATGGACTTCTGCTGCGGGAAAATCGCAAATAGACAGCGGAGTTCAAGGTTAGTTTGTTATTATTATTATTCTTGTTAATATTACTACATTATTATCGCAGTGCAAACATTGCATTAATTTTCCAAACATTTGGGAAGGGGCGAAGCTCTCGGGAAATCGCAGGCTGTAAGCCTACGGCCCTGGTCAGGCAGCTACGTCTGTCAGCTGAAGCGCCTTGACTACGTCCAACGTCTCAGCGTCAGGTAAAAGGTCGAGCGCTTTGGAGCGTAAACTAATTACACCACGAGCCTCACACAGCACAGATCCGTGGAGGAAGCAAGGGCGCCTGCACGCTGCCTACGGCAGGCAGGCGCCCGTGCTTTCTCCACGGACCGAGAACACCGAGAAGTTACCCTCACACCTAGTGGCGCAGGGAGGGAAGGCTAATGAGATTACCCTCGAGTGCGAGCTCACCACATAACAAGCTCCGAATCGCAGAACGGTAACTTGGAAAGCCGATGAAACTGAGCTGCAGACAGGCGTAGCGAAGTAAAGATTTTTTTTCTATCACCTTCCTCCAGGAAAACCGAAGTCAATGCTGCGTTTTGCCTTTTACTTGCCTTTCTTTTTGTTGGCAGACCGAAACCGTTATAACCAGAAGACGGAAGGTTCTCTTGTCATGAAAACAGGCCTCGTGCGAAAAAGAAAGAGTACCTTACGCAATTATGTACGTAATGCAAGTTAACCGTATAGTGAAAGTGGTAAGGAATACGCGTAGTGTATCTTGATCGATGTTCCGTTAGAAAACTGAATAGTGAAGCAAAGGAAAAGCTGGTGTTCATGGACGCGCACACACAAAGTGAGCTCGATGCACTTTACTGTAGGCAGCGTAACTTGGATCGGTGTCATTGAATTTCAGTTGATATATGTTACGTCGCCAGTTCCCGGTAAATTGCTGACACTATATTGATTGAAAATCTGAAGACACTTTAGGGGCAGACTCAAGTCGTGAGACTCTTTTCTACACAATGTTAACCAATGCCGTTTCCTTCGAAGATTCCCACAAAGCTTTACTCGCAGAAAAGTACGTCGTGTCCAATTTAATTTTATCTTGGAGACAGAGAAATTTTCTGGTATCCATTCTGGTCATTCTGGTCATTATTCATTTCATTCTGGTCAGCATTCATTTGTAATACTGATGCCATTGTCTGTCGCTTGTGTTCTGAATTTCACGGTACAACTTTGATGCCTTAATTCCTTTTCCTTTTACAATATTCTTATTTAACTTTACGGCACTTTCTTTTTTTGTGCATTATAGTCCCCTTGTACCTTCGGATTTTTCGGCCGACTATACTCCGCGCTGACTTGTGCCATTTTACCTGCGGCCAATTACGAACCTTAAACGGGCTGATATATAGCCACAACATTTTCACAGTTATCGCACCGAACACAGCAGTTTTTTATTGATCCCTTTCCGGTTCTCCTCATCGTCACCGTCTCACTCAAGCTGAGTAAAGAAACTACTGCGATACGTCTAATTCCTTTGCCATGCTCTGTATGCTGAGTAAAATGCACCATCACCACCGAAATGCAACAATCACTTTTGAGTTCTTATTTTATTTTCTCTTCTTTTTATTATATTTGTACGCGAAAGCATTTACTTTGCAGCTGTCAATTATATATATATATATATATATATATATATATATATATATAGATTACGAGTCAACTCAATTTCCCCATCAATAACTTTCCTGTGCATCTATATTTGGCCTTGCCGTTTTTGTTATCCTACCAAAGACATGTCACGTATACCCACAGCGAGAGATTGGTCAGCGCAATGATTCCACGCGTCTCGCTTGTTGCGGTAACTTTGCTTTTCTTCTTCTTTCTTTCGCCTTCTAGCGCCGTGGACTGAGAATTCGGGGGAAGATATCGGAAGAAATTCCTTCTGGATGACCGTCTACGAAGACAACGGAAATCTCTGCCCTATGCAGGATCAAAACCACCCAAACTGTAAACAAAATCTCTGCTGGCATAAGAGGAAACCCAGGATTCCTGCACGCCTGCGATAGGCGGCAGCAGGATTCCGAATCCTCGTATGTCTCCACCGCTGTCATGGGTGTACAGTTCCCGTCTTTTTGAACTTGGCCGCAGGCGGCATTGGGTGAAGCATGCATGAGGAGAAATAGAAAAGGATTTGCGGGAGCTGCCCGGGGTCTCATTCGATTGCAAGGGAACCAGAAAGAAGAGAAAGAGTGCCCGAGGAACCAGCGGCCAGGAAGATATATGGCATATCTGACGGCCTTCTGTTGAAGCACGTCCGGCTTTGATACAATATGAGCAAGAATATGAAAGGAGCACTGCAGTTTTATGCTGTTTTAAATGAAAGTGCGAGCGCTTCGTGTGGGCATGGTATTTCGTTGACTGTATTCGTCTAAACCGTAAATGCGTTTTAGGGATGGCCAAAGCGGGGTCAATTTTTATGACTATCCGAAGCAGCCGGATGTCAAATGCCTGACTAGTGCCCTAATGCACCTGCTTGAATTACGAACCAAGTTAACAAAGCTTGTGGAAATAGGACGTCACCCGAATGTGTGTGCATAGCTCGGAGCATAACTTCAGAAAGGGAGAGATAAGTAATGAGGTTAACGAGAACTATACCGGCCGGCTACCCTTTACTGGGGGAGGGGAGAAAAAAAGGCAGAATGTTAGAAAGAGAGAAGGAAACTTGAGGAACACTCACGCACATGTGAGCAAGCGTTTGTTGTTTAGCCATAAGTGACGGAGTATTCCCGTGGCTCACATAGTTCCAAAATTAGCACATGACAAAGAAGTACGCGAGATGGGAGCGTTAAATACATATGCTCAAGTGCACACGAATACGAGCGTCAGCAGTGAAAGTCGCGTGGCCGCGCTATGTTTCGGGAGTACATGGCTCTCATCACTGAACAACGAAGTTTTCGATAGATTATCCCAAATGCTCTACGCTCAGGTTTTCATCGTCGTGATGACCATCCTTTTCTCAGCGCACTAAAAAGACGTTTGCAGTGGTTTATGTTTTGAATGCATACTGAACCTCGAAAAGTATAGCTGAAGGAATTTGATACATGTTTGGAACTAGAGTGTCCTAAAGGAGCATGAAATTTGAAAGTAAATTTGGTTTAGACTAACGGTTCCATAAAAAGTCGCTTAGTAGTTCAAGAACGCTAGAACTTAAGATTCATTTGCGGATGTATAAGTCAACATCATAGCAAAATTATTAACAAAAGCAGTATATCAAAGTCAATTTTACAAAGGTATCAGAAAGACAACACTTTTCCGTGTCATTATTATTTGTAGACAAAACAACGTAAGCTTCACAAAACTTCTTTCAAGATGTTTCCAGAAGCCAATTTTGAAGCAGTTTATTGAATTGTCTATGGAAACTGAACACTAAGACACGAATGCGACCTTTAACAATAGGCGCCCATACAAGCCCATTATTATGGAAGCCTGACTCACACTCTAACCCTGCCTTCAGCGCTCTACCAGTATAAAACATTTTCAATAAATAATACAGCTGTATACTTGCACCATAAACGCTTCAGTGAAAAATCTTTCAGTTGAATCACACGAAGAACTCGTGAGAGCGTTCCGCTTTTTACGCACGAATATAATACAGCACTTACAACGTCTTAAGAATTCCATCTTCTGTAAACATGTCAACGAAAAGGGGTGTTTATATAAATGATGTTGCGAGCACTGGAATTGCTTACAGAAAACTAAACAAACAAAAATGAGCAATTCAGAAATCTATATTTCTCGCACGCACAAGCAGATACTCCTAAAAGCAGGCTTTACGCCTACTATTCTTAACGTATTCTGTTCTACATAACAGAAAGACAGTGAGAGCTCTGAGCATTTCTTTATTCATGTTTTCCTAGCTCCCGTGGTAAAGATCGTGGCGTGTTTGACGTCAGCGGTTTCCCTCAAACCATAACACTTCCACCCCAGATGCCGCCATGAACGACGACTCTATAGTTTTTTCATCACGTCTTTTTCGTTGCCGAAGAAAGCTTTATATAAAAGGGGCTCGCCCCCAAACGTTGGCAAGCGCGACAACTGACATTGCCAGTTTCTCTAATAAAACCACCGTTCGGCATCAAAAGCAAGCTTTCCGGCAGGGCAATCGCGCGGCCGATGACTGCTAGCGCAGATGACGCACATCGCTCACTCAGCAAACTCAGCAAAGGGCCGAGCAATCGTAATATTTGGCCGGCTCGTGCAACACTCACCTCCTTTATCCGCAGCCACCGGCGCGGGAGGAAAAAGACGGCGTGCCTATAAAAGATGGGAACATAAGAAGTTAGCCTCGGAAACAAAGAAAACTCAAGCATCAAGCATAAAGAAACTGATGACGTTGGGTGATTTGTGGTCACGATGCCATGCTCATCGATTCCGCAAAACTGGAAGGATCTGCAGTCGGCAACGACGTCAGGCGAAATTTATCGGCCAAGCATTCCCGGGCTAACGGGCTCTATCTGCTGAGTAAACAACGATCGTGGCTGAGTTTAGTTCCGAGTATTTGGTGGGACTCCACTTCTCTCACGGTTCGTGTTCAGCGGTTCACAACACGATTAACCGGTGTCGCGTCGGCATACATTATACGCACCACCTCGAACTGTTCCACTCGCATGGAGCGGAGGGGAACTGCTCATCGCTATACGAAACAACAACAACGAAGTCATCACAACAAGGCCAAGCAGGGCTGCTTAACAATGATACCAGCGACAAGAGATGAAGATACACAGATAAGACAGCAAAGTGAAGGGTGGTGATATTAAGCGGATAAGTTTTTCGGTTCGCTCCACTATAGGCGGAAAAGGAAGAATTTGTGATGAATTGTACAGAAGTAAGAAAAGCGGTACTTTGCACTAGCGGGAAGCCAGTCTTTTGCATGAGCATGTCGCCTTTGATAAAGGAAGCAGGGTTTAAAGGTGCTGTATTAGCCTCTTTCAAATAACAATATTCGAAACTACAAGGCAGAAATGAGCGCGGGTGCTCTGGCAACAGTATAGGCTTCGAATGGTCATCGTCGACCAATAGCTGTTTGTGTTTTTAGAAATCGTGCCGCACGCAGAATATTCGTTCTGGTGCTATTGTGTATTTAGTATAACGAGCTTGGCGTAAGCACAGAACACTGCTAATTGCAGCAACGTGGCTATGACCTTAGCCTCCTGTATTTTTTCTATAGGAGGCTATATGCTATGACGCATCCCGTCATCTCTTGAATGTTGCATATTTGTTTGAGTGTGATGTCAGCTCATAAGCGTCTGTATTTTACAGTGGTCACTGATACTCAAGCTGTAAGCGGCTGGCATGCGTTGTTGCAAATTGTATCACCAGAGCATCTATACGATGTTGGTAAGGCAGAGTTTCACCAAATCTTCATTAACTCAGTGCGCTAAGGTATCACAGCCCGGAGGTCTTCTCGGCGGCGTTTCTGGAGGCATATTATTTGGGCGTATTTACTGACACTAACTTAGTTACACGCCTTTAATTAGAAGCCGCCCACTTGCAAGCCACCAGCACGTATTTGCTTTGAAGTCGCGATGTTATTTTAGTCCCACTGCAATCATACTGCAATCCCACTGTAGTCCCACTGCAATCATACAAGTAGCTGAATACCTTCACTGTCCACCGCTTCTCATTTGTTCACCTGCCGTCCATATTCCTTGAGCGTGTGCAAAAACAGCTCTCCGAAGGAGCGCACCTCCACCGAGTGTTTTATTAATTGATTTATTCTCTGTTAGTTTCCTCGGCGCACCGTCAGGGGCACTCACAAGTGGAATCCATTACAGGCTCACATTCTATAAGAACTCTCAACGGCTTAATGTTCGTATAGCGTTGTTTCCGTGCAGCCAGTTGTCTACAGTGCCCCCTGTAATTGTCCAAAAGCTGCATCGTATCCGCCACATTGCACTCTACCGGTGCTAACACATGTGGCAGAAACTTGGAGGTTAACAGAGAAACTCGAGAACAAGCTCAGGACCGCACAAGGAGCGCTGGAATGAAAAATATTAGGCCTAACGTTAAGAGACAGGAAGAGAGCGGTGTGGATCAGAGAGCAAACGGGGATAACAGATGCTGTAGCTGACATTAAGAGAAGGAAATGGAGCTTGGCAGGCCATGTAATGCGTAAGGGTAGATAGCCGGTGGACCATCAGAGTTACAGAATGGGTGCCAAGAGAAGGGAAGTGGCAGTCGAGGACGGCAGAAAAATAGGTGGAGTGATGAAGTTAGGAAATTTGCAGGCGCAATGAAGCTGCAGTGGAATCAGTTAGCGCAAGACAGGGGTAATTGGAAATCGCAGGGAGAGGCCTTGGTCCTGCAGTGGACATAACAATAGGCTGATGAGGCCTGTAGCCAGGGGGGGGGGGGGGGGGGCGAAACTTTGTTCGGGGAGGGGGGGTTTTCCAGCAGGGCTCCCACCACCCCACTGCGCACGAAAACTTGTCAACAGCTGGTCACCATGTGCAAGACTGAGCAGATCTTTCCGTGCCCATGTCCTACGGCGTTAAGTATATCGTCCGAACGTACCACCGCGCAAGCAACCCGGAGCATCAGAAAAGAACACAGGACGATGCACCCGACAGTCGGCACCCGATAAACAGAGAGGGGCGGCTGCGCTCCCGACTTCGCCGCCACTGCAACCCTTCGCCCCCCCCCCCCCCTTTCTTCTAGTATTTAAAAAGTCACATAATTTACAAACCTCAATTTTTACCGAAAATAATTACTGAAAAATAGGTGCTTTCTTCAAATAGTCAAGGCCTTCAGCAAGTGCCCCCTCCCCCATCTAATCAATATTCCCGGCTACGGGCCTGAGGCTGATGATGATGATCAGCGACTGCAGCTGCATTAAACACTGACGTTCTTGCTGCAACGTAAAGCTGCAATCATGTTCTGCTGGCTTAATATACGCAAGTGACTCGCTCACGTCTCCGCATAGTTGTGTATCGCTTATCCCCAGCAGTTTACTGGCAGCAGAGCCTAAAATATTCAACGACTAGCTGTACGCTCGCGTAATGTATACTTAGCTTCTAGTGGCAACTCTTGCTTTTGTTGCAGTGATTCATTAGAGTTGTGTAATATTCCTCGGCTTCAAAGAGGCTTCGCGTTTGAGATGTTCACTGTACTTTACGGTAACTTCAATCAGGCGAGGTCTGAGTGCCCACTTAAGTGCACGCGCATGTTTAGCTCGTAAATATGCTCGCGAGCAAGCCTGCGACGTTTGTGTAACAGAAGCAATCGCGCTGCAACGAACGCTTGATTTCAAGAGCAATTTACTTAGATTGTTGCTTACGAAATATTTTACAGCCAACGTGGTATTCTACACTATTTGGCCTTCTTCTATTCTCTTAGTTTTATTTCTTTTCTTTTTTATTTTTTTTTAATTCTTCATGTACGTATCCAGATCATAATATATCCTAGTGACTCAACAGTTTCTTTTCTTCAATCCCCGTTGTGAGCCGGCAAGCGTGGGATCAATATTCAACGTGCGCCGTCGGCGTCGGTGACATGTAACGAGCTCCGATGATGCATCCGGGAGCTCTGCTGCGATGCGACGGCAGTGCAGTGAAGACGAACGCCCACCGACGGCGCGTGCAGAGGATCACTCCTTGGGAGCAGGCGCCGCCAAGGAGCCCCCGTGCTCGTCGAAGAGTTACCCGACTCACTCT
This sequence comes from Dermacentor silvarum, assembly GCF_013339745.2. Lineage (NCBI taxonomy): Eukaryota > Metazoa > Arthropoda > Arachnida > Ixodida > Ixodidae > Dermacentor > Dermacentor silvarum. The sequence goes on along the minus strand of NC_051155.1, from coordinate 180,436,691 downwards.
TAGGCTCTGCAACACAGCGACGACAGCACACAATGTTCATCTTTCGCGCCAATGTTGACGCTGTAGTCTTGTTCTCACAGTTTTTTTTTTTATATCGCTGCAAAGTCTTTAAACTATAATTTTGTTCTGCTGCCAGCCTGTTCATCTACATGAGCGATAGCAGCTATCGAAGCGCCCAACAAGAAGGAGCATGAGCAGAGTATTCCGTTGTATCCTCTGTGCTGACAAAAACGTGCCTTTCTTTATGCGCGTAACGCACCTTATCATCACTACTGCGAAAGCGTTGTTCTTCTTTTTCGTGTGGTATTATACAACAAGGACATAAAAAGAGGTGCAGAGACAAAAGGAGCCCACACCAGCGCTAGCTCTACCTCTTCTACCGTCCTTTTGCCTCTGCACATATTTTCATTGCCATTATCTAAATTCTAAACAGCCCAACTCTCTGCCTTAAAGCTGATAAAACGTGCAACTTCCAAGCAGTTCATAGCCGTTGCCTATAAGACCGCACAACATCGATGTTGTTCGCAACATGAGCTAGAAATCCTATTACCGGTCTTAGCTTTTTGTCAGACACTGCAGTCCATGAAATTTCGACGTTGATTGCTCACAACATCGATAGAGGCGAACTTTGGAAAGAAAATTTTGATGCGCAGTCACCAATTGTCAAGAACCGGAAACAGGGAATGATCCCACACAGCATTTTCATCTAAGCTTTTGAGTGTATACGAACATACTCTCAAGCAAGCTTGAAATATATTTGCGAGGAACCATTCACTTTATGCAATCTTATGATGCAGTACAGTGTTTGAACGAATAAGTACTTCAGGAACTCCTGACAGTGTAAGATAACGCACTTGTTCTTGACAGAAAATTACAACCTAACTGCGCGATGTTTACCGGCAATGGACGCGTTGCAAGCTGAACACAAATGATACTGTTACGTGGAATTAAAGTAAATGAGATACAATCTACATACTGTATTTGCAAAGCTTGGTTTTACCCTTTACCTTTCCCCCAAAGAAGGGTAGAAAACCAGAAGCTCTTCCGGTTAACATCTCTGCATTTCCAATTCTCTCTCTCTCTCTCTCTCTCTCTCTCTGGGTCTCGCTCTGACCCAGACACTTCTGTTTGTCTGGGTCAGAAGGTTTGCTTCTGGCCTCTTCTGTGGCCCCTAACTGCTCAATATTCGTCGGTTGTTCTCATTGACAGCGCGGCATGGCTTTTTCATTTGTTATATCTCTACCAGGTTTACCCTAGATGCGCTTATAGATTCGGCCTGTTTCTAAGGGCCGCCGCAAATAGCATATTAACTCTGGCTTTAGTAAAATCTCTTCTCTACCCGACCCCTAAATGACCCCTACCATTGTATACCCTGGGCTAACCTGAGTTAACCTCATGTTTTCGTTACAAACGATGAACATTGTATATCATAAATCAAGAGCATATATCAAGTCTCGGAAATATTCTGTGATTAATGTGTTTGTTACAAACACAAAAAAATATATGCGGACAGCAGCGGCATTAGACGAAAGTTTTAAGCAGCTGCTTTCCGTGCTTTGTAAAACGAACGGTTTCTCGACGATAACAATGATCAAGAAAGCATCGGGAATGACGTTCAAAGTCCACTAAATTTGGCGCGCAATGCTTACTACCTATCCTTGTAGGTACATATAGGACGCGAAAAGAGGTTTAGGAATGCGTGCACGTGTGTATTCGTGAATCCAGTCCAGGGTCGAAGTGTAACGGCTGCATACGGTGAGCTTGGCCGAAAGCGAGAAGGATGACTTCGATGAATGTGAGAGGGTGAAGGGGGTTGCCCGCGTAGCAAAGACCTTTTTTCTAAAAAAGACCGGACGAATATGTTATCTCCAGCGGTGCTTAGAGACAGGGGCCGCGTATATAAGAGCCTCGAGAGGAAAGCCAGAAGAGTGATAACAAATGACGGGCCAAGTATGCGCAGTCGCGGAGAATAAACCCATAAATTTCGACCTGCGCAGGGCTCACAAAAGAGGCAGACACGACGGAGGCGCGACGCTGGGAATACGGCGAGGTTCCGCATTACGCTGCCGACGCGTCTCGGCCGCCGCTCCTTGCGAAACGATGCCGATCGATCATTCGCCTGATTAGAATATTCTTCGAAACGGGCGGCGCTGTTCCGTCGCCGCCGTCTTATTTGCGACCCGGGTCGGAAAGCGGCGATGCAAAGGGTGACACAGAATGGCGTTTTACTCGCTTTCGGCTGCGTGACCCTTTGTGTGCGCTCTTTTTTTTCTGTTTATTTGTCTTTGAGGTAGGTTGACGCTGATTGCACGCGCGCATAAATTGGGAAGCTACGCACTCATTCTTTAGCGATAGCTCCACGCCATCTCTTTTTTCTTTCAAGGGTGTCGAGATGGGAACGTTTATGCACGTCCCATCGGTAGGCCACTTTGCTTTAGCGGCGCTTTGTGCAAGAAGGCACTCACATCGTATCAGTTGAAGCTGACTGTGGGGTCAATCTGCGCAGCTATTTATACGAAGAGAACTCCTAGGTGATTTGCATATGTTGTTCCGAATTACCACTTTCTTTTTTTTTTTTTCTGGTCGCAGGCTTCAAGTCGGAAACATGTATCGTTGGCGTGTCATTTCTCTCGAACGATTCCTGCCGACTCGTTAGCTCTACCACAACGTAGCTTTTTGATTCTGGACCGGACCGACGTCAATTCAGGGAAACGAATGCGTGATTCGCGCAGTTACGCGTATTGAAGTAGGAGCAATTTCTTCTTGTACGGGTTAATGTATGGTCCTTTGAATTTCAGTGTAACAGCGCCTGGTGGCCCTAAAGTTCACGAGCTTGCTGCCTGTCTTGTTAAAACTTCAAACAAATTTGCCCTCCCGGATTGCTCTCGGTCATCAGCAGTAGCATTCGATGACGACACGCGTCTTGTTAGGTACCATATGTAATGAGGCTATTTTGAAAAGCGTCTATTTCTTTCTAGCCTCTCAGAATTTTCGTGGTAGTGTTTTAGGTGAAACCTAGTTTTGGGTTTCGTGTATGACCCAAACATGAAAACTTGGAGACGCTCGAACAGAAAAGACAGTTTTCAGAAACACCGCCCAAGCGCTCCGTACAGATGGTTAACCAGCGAAGCTGAAACGTGCGGCCCCGGTGTTTAGCAGTGGGTTAATCCCGACGCTGTATTGAAGCGTTTCTCAATTATTGGTTACACATTGTGTTTCTAGTGGAACGCAAGCGCCAATGGCGGGCGGATGCTGCTAACCACAACGCCGAGCTAACTCGAGATATCGATCGCATGCGACAACGGCGAGCCGAGCAGCCAGCGTTGCGGGCAGAGCAGGTACGACTCAGAGAACGACGTCACTAACGGCGCTGCCAATGGCGCGTGCGCTTGGGTGCGACGTAGAGAACGACGTAACTGACGGCGCAGCCAATGGAGACGTTTATCGAAACATGGGACGAATGGTTTTTCGTTTCGCCTAGCCATATACAGCGTTCGCTGTAAAAAGCCTCATTACCTGTGGTACGTAACAAAGCGCGTGTCGTTATCCAGTGCTACCGTTCTGTACTAAACCTTTGACTGCATTTAGGACTGCTTATAGTCGCCAAATGTACTTGCTGTAGGCCGGTCCTTTATGTTCATGTCTGCGCCAATTCATTTTAAGCTAAATGTGCCTGCAAAGTGATTTCGTTCCAATGATACAAAACAAGCATATGTCAGCATAAACATGCAAAGTTTAGGTCAAAGAAACGTGTAACCACAACGACATTGACAGAAGCCTTACATGGAATCCCACTTCCCATTGTCTGCAGCAAAGGCATACAGAGTGTTTTCTTAACTCAGAAAGCCTTTTATGGCTAAGTCTATCAGTGACTCTTTATGTAACTAACCATTGCTAGAACAGAATAGACAGTTTTCAAAATAGCCTCATTACCTATGGTACGTAATGAGGCGCGTATCGTTTTTCAGTGCTACCGCTCTCTGCTAAAGCATTGAATACATTTAGAACTGCTTATAGCCACGGAATGTCCTTGCTGTAGGCAGGCCCCTTAAGTTCATGTCTGCGCCAATTCATCTTAAATTAAATGTGCCTGCAAAGTAATTTTGTTCCACTGATATAAAGCCAACATATTTCAGAATAAATATGCAAAGTTTAGGTCAAACAAACGTGTAACCACAACGACATTGACAGAGGCCTTACATGAAATCCCACTTCCCAAAATCTGCAGCAAAAGCATACAAAGTGCTTTCTTAACTCGGAAAGGCTTTTATGGCTAAGTCTCTCAGCGACTCATTGTGTAACACCTAAAACGTGTACGAAATCGTCAGTCGTAATTGTTTGAATTGATTAACAAGATGTCGGGTACAGAAATCTTCCTTCGAGCGAGGCTCAAGTCAGGTATCGGTTTTTGTTCTGATCCCGGTATGAAACTAACCAAACTTTCGCTTTCATTGCATTTTATTTCATCGCTTGTCATTCGCCGCTGTTTGGTCATTCTTATTTCATAGTCTATTTAAGGTCTCATCACAAGCCGTGGCTGCTTCCTAATGCTGACACGTTTTATACTTGGATCATCCAGCGAAATCCTCTAACACACCTATATTGCAATTGAACCGCTGTCGCATCTCTGAATCAGTGAGGAATCTCTTAAAAAGACGTCTCCCGCAAGCAGCTTTAAACTATGTGCTCTTGATCCCCACACATATTTCTGTCTTCCTAGGTGAATGAGTTCCAACAGCCTTAGCTCGAGGAATCCAATAAAGCCTTTCGGCGCCACAAGGTTTTGCGGGGACGCCTAAAACACTTTGAGTTGCTCTGAAAGCGTTCGACGTGGCCATTCTGAGCTCATCTAAGGTAACTAGGAACGAGAATATTATTTCGACTTTCCTGTTGACAAATGCGCTACATACAGTATTCAGTAGCATTTGTCTCACTAATTCTTTGCCCAGGCATTCTTCTGCGTGCACAACTGTTCACTTTAGGCGAACTAGCGCGCAGAGTGCATTGAAAAGCAATGAGCAGTATACCTTTTTTTTCTGCTTTGACTTAGGCTATTAAAATCGAACGTTACTCAAGCTCTCAAGGACTCGAAGTAGCTGCAGCTTAAGTGCTCTGCACTGATAGACAAGGTGCAATTTCCAGCCATCTTTAGATAAACGATAGCAACGACAGCTAATGACATTTTATCAACATTGCTTGTTAAGAGAAAAGGTGACATGAGGCACCTGCTGGCCCCATGTCAATACAAAGCATGCTAGGAGGGCATGTACGTTCTCAGACTAATCGAAAAAGTCCTTAGAATTAGAGCGCTGACTTGCAGTTATACTGATTAATGCACTGACTTGCTCGTGTTGAAATGTACGAACTCTTAGGGCCCATTCACATTTGCGACTGGGCGAGGTCGCGCGACCGATTGCGACTGGCGACCAAAAAGCTACTCAAGACGAACGATGTTCACACTGACAAATGCGACCGACGAGTCGCTAAACCGAAATGTCTCACGATATGCCGTTCACGTCTGCTTGAAATGTCATCGCCGCGTAAAATAAGTGTCAGCGTATACAGACGTCCCGTTCCTTCGCATCTGATTGGTTCAGCTGTTCTGCGACTGCGGTCACGCGACTGAAAAATTAAGCAGTGAGCGACTGGCCCGAAACAGTCGCATTTCGAGAAAAGCGACCATTTGCGTCTACATGCGACTGGTCTCTTTGCGACCAACTTGGTCGCGCGACCTCGCCTAGTCGCAAGTGTGGATGGGCCCTTAACATTACTGAGACATTGGTCCAGTGGATCGAGTATTTTTGTTACACGCGCTCAGCATGATATTCATGCCATGGTCTTGCAGTATTTCCTACAAAATCTACGTGGCATAGTTCTCACCACGTTTGCGAGGAACCCGTTTGCGAGGACCCCGCCTCTGATGAAAAAACAAAAACCAAATAAAAAAACTAAATGTTAGTAAACAAGGCTATGCTTGAACGAGACGCTGGTCTATTGTGATCAAATTAACGCACCTGTGGGCTAGAAGTTCTATGAAGCAAGGAATTGCCTACTTCAAAGTTTCCATCGCACAGGTGTGCATGACGTGTTCTAACCGCACCTCTCGCAAGGTGATCTTATTAGCAGCCAGCAGTGATCCGCGTCCGCGCATGACGCAGCGTCGAAGATATTGCGAGCCCGACACGCCTCGCGGCATTTCTTCCGCTTCCTTACCGGAAAATAAAGACTCGCGTGAAATAAACCTTGCATTGGCCCTGCATTCGGAACTTCCGAGTGCTCGACAGCGCTCCGAGTACCTGGCGAGCGCAAACACCGACGCTCACGAAAGGCTTGCGAGTTCACGAGCTTGTACAAACACAGGTGGAAAGGAAAAAAATAAATAAAAGGCCGTCAGCTCAAGAGGTGGCCTGCAAACTCCCGGGGGAAGCAAACTTCTCGGCCTTGACAGGAAGGTGACACGCAGCGGATGCTGTGGTCGTCGCCGTATGGGAAGCGCTGCATCGACGAGAGATCGATAGTGACTATGGAAGCTAGTGCACCACCAGCCGCATCGACCCACTGAATGCGAGCACTAGGTCGTCAGCATGCTGACGGCTGCATCGTCAATTCGCTTCCTGTTTTTTTTTTTGTTTTTTTTTTATCTTACGGCGCTTACGTAACAGAGAACGTACGTTTTGCTTGAACGGCTGAAATGAGACGACGTTTCACTATTACATTCACGGTGCAAGTGAATTAAAACTGACACAGACATCCATTTGTCCTAATGTCCAGACATTTGGACAAAAAAAATAATCTTTTATGGAATCGAAGTGAATCCGTAAGAGTCTTGTTTCAGCATAATGTAACATATTATTGTGCAAACAAGATGCTTCCAAATATAACGCCAGGAAAGAGTATACGGTATACTTATAGTATATGATCTAAGTATTTTTTTAATGTTTGCGGATATTTTGGTTTAAAACATATAAAACATCAATCATATTACCCCATTCAAAGATGGCAAGAAAATTGTGAACTAAAATTTTTATTTGTTAGGTGTCCAGTATAGAGTGTGTTTGGGCGCTTGGAACCAAGATGTTTGATTTCTAGCACAAACAGTGGCGTAAAATAAGGAGCTCAGCAGCAATAACTATGCTCTCAAATGGTTGTTGGTTCCGAAAACATCGTACGACTGTCATGACTGTCATCAATTTTAATTTTTTCCCCTCCTTCTTGAAGAGTAGGCAGACATTGTGTAGCATCCATTGGCTGTTGCCAGCCGGCTCATTGCTTTCCTTTTCTTTGTGTTATTGTATGTATGTTTTAAAACCAAATAAATCAATAAATATAAAAGCGATAGTAGTGATATTTCTATGGAACTAGTCAAAATTGATCTAAAGTGGCAAGCAGTTATAGACATATCATAACCATGGGAACTAACACTGCCGAAGGCGATTGCGCATGACAACCGTGCGGATGCCAGAGATAAGTCACTGCGAAAAACATTATCTTCTGAAATTGATCTTAGTTTAAATAATTACAATTGAATTGAGCTTAAGTTCGCAGTCCAAGTACCTTTACTGGTGGATATATGCTGCTCTGCGCAACTGGAGCAGCGCTACCACCAAGGCAGCCTTAAATTCATAATTTGTTATACTTTTATGAGTATGATGATAACCTCAGAGTTTTCTGAAGCGCTTAAGTAAAACAGTATCTGCATCAATAATATTACCCCATTCAAACATGGCAAGAAAATTGTAAATTGAAATTTTTATTTGTTACGTGTCTAGTAGAGTGTGTTTGTGAGCTTGAACCAAGATGTTGAATTTGTCGTACAAACAGTGCGTAAAATAAGGCGCAATGCTGCAATGACTATGCTCTCAAATGGTTGTCGGTTCCTGAAACATCTGAAATTATTGACAAGAACTCGCTAAACGTTGTAACAACTTTGTAGATGTAATCGAAATAAAAGAAATGTTAGACCGTACAACACCGCTTGATTGGCTTCCATTAACAAATAGCAGGCAGTGAATTTTCTTTCTCACTTCTTCATTTTTTGTCATGTTACATGTTTTGCATTCAAGCGGCAAATTTCACATATATGCTTGGCGCACATTTCAGTCTGTCGAAGCGACATAAATGCCAGCAGACTTCAATGATTCGTTCTGCTTTGAACTCATCAATTGCTGCGACGTTCAGCAGGAATTCTAAGCGGGCACCGCCAAATCTCAAGAGCAACTTCTGCTTCGAGATGCGCAGAATGCCGTTGTCACCCGCTACAGTATCATTTGTCATGGCCTCCAAAATAAATGCATAGATGCCACCACTCTCAGAGTCTCGGGAGCGCAATGCTTTGCACAAATTACCCAGCTCCGAAGCAGCGTCATTGCGCAGTGCTTGGCGCGCTAGACTACACGTTGCAGCAGGAACAAGCGTTCGAGTCATAGTGGCCGTGGTGCGTAATGTTTTATTTATTATTATTCACGCAATGGCGAGGGTGAAGCGGCGGATGAGAAGGTAGCCTGACAATGACGACACAATAACAACGACGTCTTGACGTCGGAGTAACTGAAACGATGGACAGACGCAGAAAACCCTTTGAGCTCTCAACTGCAACCGCAGTAAGATTGAGGAACATATATATATATATATATATAATCTAAAGGAACAGACACAGAGACAGCACCCGTTCCTGGGCCGGCTGTTCTATTCTCTTCGTCGTCCTCTCTCTGCCCGTGCCCGCAGTCCGAGCGCGGGGGCCTCAGTGCGTCATTCTCTTCATTACGATATATATATATATATATATATATATATATATATATATATATCGAAAACAAAGCACACGTACCTATGCCACCTCTAGGGCGGCCATATCTCCGGACTGTCAGAATCAGAATCAGAATCCACTTTATTTCCAACACACAAGGTGGGGGCCCCCAGGCAAAAAGCTGTCACAGACAGCTTGACGGGACCTGGGGGCCTATATCTGTGCCCACGGTCTGCGCACCACGCAAAAACATACGCAAGTAAATTGTAGTCAAGCAGGCAAAACCCTTTAGCGCGCTAACAGACCAATACGGACATCATAACAGATGTAAACCAACTAGCTAAGCCCAACAACCTCCATTGTCGTAAGCGTCGCTCGACCTGTGGAGACACGGAAGGGTATTGTGAAAGGAAATAGGTTTCAGTAAAGGGAGCGAAAGAAATGTTGAGAAAAGAATGTTTACGGTAGGTAATCGGCTTGACAAACAACTGATTCCATAAACAATTTGACGATGCGAATAGTATAAAGAAGCACAGCAGAAACAGCCGCGCCTACAGATTACAAGATGATGGTGAAGAAGCATACGGCAGTAAAAGAAAGCGACAAGAGTGTAAAAAGGAAAACGCAGTTCCATTCCCACCTCCCCATTTCTCTACCCTCCAATCGTCGACACTGCGCTCCCCATTTCCCGAGCAATGACTAACACCAGTGAGGAGTGCTATGGAACAATAGAAGACGCCAGATAAATAAAAATCAAGAGTCCGTTTCGCCACCTTCAGTGACTGTAATTCAACGCTGTAGGCACCTGCCTCGTCGGTTGCATCAAGCTAGACTCTTTGGCGGCTTGTTGTCGCTCCTTGTACACCACTGCTTTGACCATCGACGGAGCTCTTGTTCCTTAAACGAGTCTCGACACAGAAGACAGAAGGAAGCTGCAATTGGCAAGAGGGGAAGGTGATTCATCAACGTACGTACATGTTCAGCTGGCGGTGACGTTTAAAAAGAAATTGCGATGGATTCTGAATGTATTATTATATTATACCTGATTTATTGCTTATATGCTACATCACCATGAATTGTTTTTTTTTTTCATGCCTCTATTTTGCCCTTCACCTCCAGGTGATCATGAATATTTCATTTTGTTGTCTCGCTCTTATATTGGTTCGTGTAGGGCAACAGTTCCAGACTATATTAACGTGCATGGTCTTCGAATGCAAATAGGCACTCTGAAAAAGTTTGTGCTCGAGTCTTGCACTTCGATGACACTCTCCGTTATTTTTATGCCTGTTTATTTAGCAACTCGCCCTACCTTCATGAACACGGTGGTAAACGCCGCCCTGTAGGAGTAAAAAAAATTATGGTTGATCCCTCTTTTATAGCAATCGGTTGAAGACGAAAGAGAAACGTGTCTTCGCAGAAACTGTTGCATGTTTATTGTACGTGAAGAATTCAGAATTATAAGAGCACAAATGCGCACAGTGTCTATTCGTATTGGGCTGGCATGGCACCGTTTGATGTGGACGCGCCCACGTTGACGTCTAGTGGCGCATCTCCTTCAACATGACGGCTGACGTTGACGACCATGAGCAACGCCTTGTGGTAGCTGAAGTAATTTACATAACACCTGGACAGAGCGGATGGTAAATCATTGCATTGCACACGCCCGAGCACTGCGCAAATCCGCCATAAACCACAGGCGTTCTCAAACCGTGCAAGCGAAACCGAACGGGATGTTAGTAAATTGCTTCGTCAACTCACGGTCCGCCGCAGCAAAAGCCGCACGATTTGCGGGTTGGCGACCGTGCTGCAGGTTTGCTTGGCGCGCGGCGTGCTCTTGGCGAGCGGCTTCCTGCTGCCGAGTCGCTTCGGCGAAGGTGCGAGCATTTTTGTCCGGCTTCGTAGTGTATTGGGCAGCCAGTTGAATTGCGACGCGCTCAGCTACACCAAGCTACACCACGTTGAAGCCTCCGCTGCGCCGAGACTATACCGAAGCGCTCACTGTCAGCGCTCGTTGGTGTCATGATGCAGTACTTCGCTTCCCCGCTCCGAGATAGTGGTGCCGTCCCTGCCCCGAGAGAGCTTATTTGACGCGTTCGCGCCGACGTCACATTCGTTAGAGGAATTTGATGGTGGACTCCGGCATAAAACACTTTCATGTTAAAAATTAGTGATTCAGCGGACCTTCGCGGTTATTCCCTCAAAGCTTTATTTTAACAACGATAACCAATGACTTCGATCAGCTTTTGCTAATGTTGTGTACTCGGATGTGTTTTGACGTGAAATGCCTTTCAGTTCGGTCAGCATAGGGAGTAGCTTGTCAATACCGCATGTGACGAAAACGTGTTTTACTATTGTGGCTTATGTCGCTGCAACCGTACTACGTACGCGCATTACTTTGCTATCATTGTGAAGAGAAATGAACTCATTACTCGATCGTGAATAGGTTGCGTGCACCGATGCGCCTTTGTCGCGCTGCCGCGCATGACGCAATCGGAGCTAAATTTAAGCTCTCGCTCGGCTTTCAGAGACACAAACCTCGGCAATACGTTTGTCGATCCTAACGGGAGTGGTCGCGTTTGAGGAAACGTATCCTGCCATAGCATGTATAATTCCGTCAAACTGAAACCTGCGTTCATCAAGATTTACAAGGCTTACAAGTGCGTAACTCGTTGCAGAAATCTGACAGTTGCTCGGCTATGGCGCCCTCACGTTCTACACGTAGGGTCCTGGAATCGCGTAAAAAGACTCGGGAAGCAAGACAGAAGGATGTCAATTTGCGCCCACCGCCTTTTACCATGTGCGGCGGACGCGCTACGAATAGCCAGCGCTCATGATTACAAGATTAGACCGTAGAAACCCCCACTAGCTGTGTCATAAGTTAAGCAAGCAAGCTTTGTAGTGTGCGAGTAAATGTCAAATGTGTGTTTGGTATCGTCATTGGTATACCCCCAACATTGCGCATAAGACGTTTCACGTAGCCCACTGAGGCGGCGTCTCCGATGTAACCTACGTGATACGTTTTTGTAGCTGATTACCTGCGACAGTATATGGAATGTTCGGCGGCTGAAGAGGCCACTTTCCCAAAATAGTACCTTAAAAAAAAGTTTAGAAACATGAACTCTGAATGAGAGAACAATATAAATAGAAAAAAAATAATTAAACGCTTTCACGTTCGCATAGAGTGAAAGAACCGCACTACAGTCAAACATTGTTATAACAAAACATCATTAAAGAAAATAATGGATACACTGAAGCAAGTAAAATACCCCTTTAAATTCCTATACATACTAAGTGCAGTGTACGTGTAATATTGGATATAATGGAGTAATTTATATAATGAAGTAATTCTGGTTATCCCTTCAACTTCGTTATAACGAGGTTTTACAATATAAATAGAAAAAAATAATCAAACACTTTCACGTTCGCACAGAGTGAAAGAAACGCACTACAGTCAAACATTGTTATAACAAAACGTGTCTTCAAATTGAAAATGTAGTATACAAATTATGTATAATGAAGGATCAGTGCATAGCATATATTGCAAGCATATAGTTCTGTTCACAGCACAGCGCATAGCTATTACGAATGGGGAAAAGTTATGATGACATTAAATTGAGATGAAATTCAAATGTTATTGTACTTTTCTTTACTAGAGGATATATTAAGACGACAAGAAAATTTGTATGGCGAAGGAGCAGGAGGAGAGATTGGAAAGGTAGGTACGTAGAACTCTGAAGAGCAATCCATGTTGTTCGTTGAGCTTGGTAGATCACGGGTAGATCCATCTTGTTCGTAGAAACTCCCTGCTTATATGTACGGATAAAGAATCGTCGCTTGCGGAATCCCTGCAGAAATTCTCGCCCGAAACTGAGACCGATGTGAGATGCTACATGTCTTTATTGGAAGCTTGAGATGCTTGCATGGCTGACGGCCCAGGAGACTCTTCCAGGTGTTAGCTGAAAGTTAAGGTATATGCAGTGATCAGAAAAACGCACAAAATGCATGTACATCTAGAGACGTGCAGACGCACATACTCAATCCTCTTATAAAGTCACATGATGGCACGAAGTTCTCCAAGATACTAGAAGCGCATTAGTTGCAAGCAACGCACGAAAGTGGATTATCAAAGTAACATTTTTAGTGAACACATGGAATGCGCAACCAGCAAGGAAATTCTGCATTACAGACATTTGGGCTATAGTTCATTTGATACATTTACTGGGAGCATAGCGCTTAAGCGGCGCGGACAAGAAGGGAAAGCAAGGATGGTGTGTTTGTCCTTGAATACGTCACATAAGCGCTATTCTTCCAGTGCATCTATCAAGCCAACTAGCCCATAAGTTCTGTACCCCTGAAACTCAGGTGGTTCATTTGCCTATTTCGAACCATAAGGCGCCCGCCTCTGAGCAGTAGTACTTCATTTTTTCTGATACGACAGACGATGGTCATAATGTGTAGAAAACGGAGACAAACACTCGGGTTATGCTACGCTGTAGAAATGGAGTCTTTAAGTGAAACAAGCCGTTATAAGAAGAAATAGTGTTGTCATTCCTTCAAACCAAGAGCGCGAGCTCTGCGACAGGAGCATGCTTGTGAGAAGGAGAACACGAATCACTTACTCGTAACTAATATTAGTTCACGTGACTAACATATTCCTACATCCGAACCATATTTTAAGTATGCTCGGTGTTGCCGTTCTATAGCTGCGAAATTGTGTTTCTTTATTTTTTCGATGCATTGGTTGGGCAATATATGGTAGTCGTTCCGAAATAATTGAACAGTTGTGATTAAGCGCGTGCGCTGTCGTTCTCCGCTTCAAGCTTCCCCGCCACTCAATGGCTACGGCGCCCTGCAACTTGGCATGACGTCACGGATTCGTTTACCCGCCGCGACAGCTGCATTTCAAGGGTAGCGAAACGTTTCTTGAAAATTCTGGGACGACAAATTGGCGTTCGCTACTAACACGCATCCTTCGGCAGCCCATGGAGTTTGGTTTCCTGATTGCTGAGTGGCTTTGAGATTCAGTGAGTTGCATAACATATTTGTTCCCCAAATATGGGCAGTACTGAGGCTGCTAGCTGATACTGCATGCGGGCCACGGAAACAGTTCCTCAGAGGTAGCGGCCGCATGAGGAAAAGGTATAGCTCCAAACTATTCCAGTAGCTGCCGGAAATGTTGTAACGGCAATGGTAACGCTAAGGCTTTTGCAGCCGTCTCAACGTCAGTATAAGAATCAAATCGCAATGCAGGAGAATAAGCAAAGAGAATAGAATAAGTCCGGCTTTTTAAGCTGTGAGGTAGGGACGCATGTTTCTCAAATGCCGTTTGGAAAAGTCTCCTTTGGGACTGCTGAGCGACTCCACGCACGTTGTCGAACCTCTTCTGCCATTTCGATTCTATTTAAACATGGTCATAGTTCTTAGAAGCCTCGTTTCAGTGTTCCGTTCTAGTAATTTTTTAAAGCAGCCATTTCTTTTCCCAAGATCAGCTTAGAGATTTGGTATAACGAGCTTGCCATGGACAAAACGAGGAAACTTCTCCAGTATTACTGATGTTCTCGCTAATCATAGAACAACGCCACGGACAAGCTCATTAAGCTGAGTAGCAAGCTGTTTTTCCCCATGTCACGCTGTAGGTCTTAACGGATTTCGTTCTACGTGAAGTTCTACGTGAAGGTGAACGGAAAATCATTCGTGGGAAATGATTCCTGCGTCCAACAGGCAAAAAATTGCCACTGGTAACCACCGTAAAGCAACCAGCGCGTGAGAATTCAATGCTCGACAAACCATCCTAGATAGGTGGTTTAAAATAATAATGGACAAAGAGTGGTCAGGCAGCCAATACCTGCCACCTATCAGCGGCCAACACCTGACAAGAAATGGCAACTTCAATTTGTTTTCGTAGAAGTGTTCAGGAAAGCTGAGCTACTGTTTGAGCTATCGAAGAATGTCGCCTCTACCTACAAGTTCGACCACGTTGTGTCTTTTTGTATATAAGACTCGATGAATCGAGGACGAACTCCAAACCACGACAATCTTGTAAAGAAGAGGCGGATTGTTCCGTTAAAGATTGACCTTTCTAGAAGAGGAAAGTGGACGCGCTATGTAACGAATGCCCCCTGAGTTCATCAGAAAGAAGGGATCAATTCAGCGGCGGCTAGGGTGCCTGCGCACTGGGACGTATATAATGCCGTTTCCGACAGCCTATAAGCTTGATGGAATGAAGGTCTCGGACCCTCGGTGAGCTTTAGCTCGCTGGCGCGGATAAACGGACGCGGCCGAGGCAATTCCCCAGTGAGACTTCGAAGCCACTGCAGGATCGACAGGAATCAACAAAGCAGTGAGCTGAAAAATGGTACCAGAAAGCTTTCAGGTAGAAAAGGTTAGATATGGTGCCGCGAAAAAAGAAGCGTACGCCCGAAACACATGCGGTAATGTTCGTTGGTAATGTGTAGTTCTAGAACACCTTCATTAGAATTGCTGGAAAGTTCTGCGTACATTCAAAGACCCTCCCCTTCCTCGTAAGGCACAATATGCCCTTCTGAAAAAAAAAGTACAACTAGAGAAACATTTAGAATCACGTGTGCATGAGATAGTCCAGGCTGATATTCTGTGTCTCTTGAGTTAATGCGCTTTGAGTATATGTTCTGGTAGTGACATGATTAGGTGAACAAACAGATTAACTGTATGCCCTTGTGCAGTCTTGTTTGGAATAATGCAAAGAAGAAACGACCATGACATTAAGCCCAATACTTGCAGGACAGGCAATAGAAAGCGTTAAAAATCAAAGCAATGGTGGTGAAAGGCCTTTGTGCCATACTGTTTGACACATTTCCTCATTCTTTCCGTCTTACACTTCCCCTTACCCTTCCCCCAGTGCAGGGTAGCGAACCAGAATCTTTCTGGGTTAACATCCCTGCCTTTCCCACCCTTTTATCTTTCTGTCTCTCTCTACAGAAGAGCTCCTTATGCAAAAAAACAGGCATAATTCGTGCAAAGGAGACTGCAGCATAACGTTTTGGTTGTTGTCGTTGTTGTCCTCTTCGTCGTCGTCGTCGTTGTTATTGTTGTTGTTTGTTTATTTGCTGTTTGCTAGTGTTCGTTGTTCTAATGAAGTGTGCGCGGTGTTGTCTCTTACTGAGCAAACAACATTACGTGTACGATCAGTACATGCGGGGTTATTTGCTGCTCGCCTTTTACTTCACATTTACTATTTGTTTACATTTTGCCTGCCCTTTATTACTCAGGAATTGAGTGAGAAGAAGTGTAGCGACCTACGGGCCCACTGAAACCAGGTACGAAGCCTTCACTACCTTCTCCGTCGGAGTGTCTCCAACCTCAACGGCGGTAAGCAGCCGAGAACAGCAGCACGAGCTCTATGACCACCAGCGTGTTTTGAGGCACATGAGTGCAACGCAGGAGCGCGTCCAAGATTCTGCCAACGTACATCATGCGAATGATATCATCAAGCCGACACGGCTAGTCCTTGAACATCAAGGTGCTGATGGCCTGCCTCCGGTGACCACGGTCAAACCCAGCGAAGGGGAGAGCAAGAGACCTCGTCTTGAGGAAACTCACAATCAGGATAACGACAATACTTCAAACTGTGACCTATGTGATTATGAATACACTGAGTGTGATGAAGCACCTATCAGATCTGTGACCTACAAAAAGAAAAGAAGTGAAGGAATCCCAGTGGTGTTCCGACCGTCAGAAGGACACAATTTTCGGCAAGTGAATCCAAATCGTGTTTCCTTAGAAATTGTCTCGGCGGCAAAGGAAAAAGTTCAGACGTTCCGAGTAAACAGAGATGGCAGTTTCTCAGTGTCTGTTACCTTAGTGGCATCGGCGAAAAACCTGCTTTTACTCCAGGAAGTAGCAGGACTAAACGTTAAGCCCTACATACCGGCTTCGTACACTCGAAATGTCGGAAAGATTCATCACGTGCCACTTCGATACACTGAAGGACAACTGCTCGAGTTTTTGAAAGATTTTGGATTAATATCAGTCCGCCGCCAAGCAAGATACTACCGTCTGGATGATGGTACAGTTGAATCCCGCTCTTTATACAGTGTAATCCTTCACTTCAGAGATGACAAACCTATGCCTCAGAGAATCCACTTGGGGTTCACCAGCCACCCGATGGAAGAGTACCTTGGTCCTTTGTTGAGGTGTTATAATTGTGAGAGGTTTGGATACCTAGCAAAAAAACTGTCGCGGATCACGTCGATGTAAAATCTGCTCCGAGAACCATGAGCACACTGAATGCAAGTCTGTACGAAAGCCTAAATGTGCAAATTGTGCGGGTTACCATACGGCTTCCTTCTCAGGATGTCCACAAAATAAGGCCGCATCCATGCTACGCAAACATGAATTAATTCATGGGAAGCAACCACGACACAAGGAGCCTCTTCCGAATCTTCATGCACTAAGTCCAGTGAAAAATCACCAGTTTACAGCAACTGAACAAAAATCAAAACAACCATCGTATGCGTCGGCATTAAATCAACCAGCTGGGCAAGGGTCCCAGAGAAAGCGGAGTCATCATTCCACTACCGCCACTGAAGACCACACATCACAACAATTTCAGTGACCTAACCTTGGACAACCACAGCGACCCTCTCAGAACACCCCTCAGCGATCCCCGCAAACGGCAGCCGGAATATCGACATTCCAGGATAACACCGCGTCACTCAGTGTTGGACAGATGATTCTACCCATGTTGTTTCCTGCAATTCGAGCAATTGTCACAGCTCTACCTCAGGCGAACAAGCTTCCAGAGGTAAATGCACTGTTGTCTATGGAGCCATTAATGAATCAGCTGTCCACATCAGTGCTACCGGACGGCAATCATGAAAAGCCGTTACGAAAATGTCGTAATATATCAATGGAACGCTAATAGCCTTTGATCCAAATCTGCAAATCTTCCCAAGTTGGTTTCACAATACGGCTTCACGGTATTGTACATACAAGATGCTGGTGTACGTGATGATTTTCGCATTTCTAACTATATAATATATTAATCGTCTCTTTCATCGGGAAACAGTAGAACAATGCACTGCGTTAGAAAAGATTTGCCCACTCACCTTATTCAATCAAGCAGTTCAGATTTTCCTGAATAAGTTGCCTGCAAAGTATATCTCGCACAAAAATTTTTTAACAATCATAAGCATATACCTGCAACGTCGAGACGTATTACAACTAATAATTTGATTAATATTTTTAGCATCACAAGATCAAATAACGCACACAACGTAACATGGGAGAGTTACCACTGTGATGCACGTGGGAATATCGTTAAATGAGCCGCGGAAATATGCAATCTGTCAGTATTGAATGATGGCTCTGTGACATTTATGCGTGGATATCGCTATGCCAGTTGTATAGACGTTATACTGTGCTCTAATGATCTTGTTACCGATGCTGAGTGGACAACAGACGCAGAAACACGTCGAAGTGATCACTTCCCAATTCTTATATCACATCCACGATTAAAAAGCACTGCGAAACGAAAATACGTGGATATAAAAAATTGACAGCTCTTTCGTAAACACTTGTCCCGTCGAGTATATCGTGAAACTGACGTAGAGAAACTCACATCAGTGATACAAGAAACAATGAAATTGTTTACGAAACCAGTGCCCATTCCTGATGAATACACATCAGTTGATGGAGAATAAGAACATTTGAGAGCTATAAGAAGAAGAGCAGAAAGAGCTTACCGCCGCAGTGGAATTATAGAAGCGTATATAAATTCGCAGCAGATCCACTCAGTCATGCGAAGACGACTACAAAAATTAGGGGAAAAAAGATGGCGTAATATTGCAATACGTTGTCTCCTCTGATGGCCGTTCCTCGAATATGGATGAATATTCGTGCATTAAGCGGTCCTGTTGTTCAAACACAACCATTTCGTGCTCTCTCAATAGCCAAGGATACTTCAGAATTAATGATTGCTGAAGAATTCTGCAAGATTATAACTAGAACAAGCGTATTACATAGTATGTTGCAAAACATGGAACCTAATGATCGATTGGCACTTTTGGAGTTACTGAATGACTTGTGGAAAAAGCAGTATGTCCCTGACTCTTGGAAAACAGCACGTGTGATGCCTATATTGAAGCCTGTTAAAACTCTTCTATCTCTTTAGTCTTTTCGTCCTATGAGCCTGACGAGCTATTTATGCAAGGTCACAGAGAAAATGACTTACACTAGGCTGCAATGGTGGTGTGATCAAACAGAAGTACTTCCAGATCACATGACAGGATATCGAAAGCGGCGATGCACCATGGATGCAATTTTGGATATCGTCACCTATGTTGAACACGAACGGGCTAAGGAAAATGTCACAATAGCGGTTTTTTTAGACATTAGGCGAGCCTTCGACACAGTCAGTCATGCTCATATATTTTGGCGTCTGCTATAGAACTGGGAGTCTCCGGAAGGGTGCTACGGTGGATATCCAACTTCTTGAATCAATATTTATTGATTCAAGCAGATTCAGCAGATCAATATTTATTCAAACAAGCGAAGGAAAAAGTTCCTCTCATAATCTTATTCAAGGAGTCCCACAAGGCAGTATCTTAAGCCCGTTTCTCTTTAATTGTGTAATGGCGGATTTACCACGGAGACTTCCAGATGCACTGCACTACTCTATATATGCGGCCTAAACATTGTGGACAAATTCTTAAAAGAAAGAGGAATGGAGCTGTCTTATATAAAGACGGCTGTGCTACCCTTTACCAGAGGATACCTTAAAGAGTTTCAGCTGTGCCTTGAGGTACAACATTTAGACATAGTAAAACAACACAAATTTCTGGAGATTATACTAGACAGACAACTTTCTTGGAATGCTCACCTTAGAGCACTCGAAGAACAAATAAAAATGTCACAGTTTCGCCCTAAGGGCGAAGCAATGAATGCGATAGCAACACAGCAATGTCATATGATGTAAGGGGAGCGGCTTTGGTAGCAATATAAATTGTAGTAAACATGAGCTGATTAAGTAAGCAGGTGTGCTGCGGCGTAAGTAGACCGATATGAAGAGAGACTCGATGACCACGAGAAGGCGCGTGTGAAACGGTGGTGTTGATGAGAAGCGCTTCCCGTGGGCAGCGCGTGCGAAGGGACACACCTGTAGCGCTGCACTGCTGATCCGGGCAGCATTACATGTGTAGCATGCGTTGGAAAATGTGGCCCGACTATTCCTAACTGAATGAACAAGCGTGGTGTGAGCGCGCACAAACAAACATGAATAGATCACACTGAATGACTGCAGACAACGACTGTGAAAACGCTGGCAGCAAGCCCATACGCTGCAGTAGGCGAAGGTACGTGCGGTCTATCGCTTCAACAGAAACTGAGCGGCGAATGCACAGTGCATAAAGGTCAGAGCCGTGTGGAGATAAGAGACGGTGCGGTCGAACGACGAGCGCGGTTGTTGGCAGCGTAGAAGTGCGCCCCCCCCCCCCCCCCCGCTCCCTCCGGCGCTGGCTTCCCGCTTCCTTGCTTGCGCGTGGGAGAGATAAGAGACTGTGCGGACGAGCGACGAGCGCGGTTGTTGGCAGAGAAGTGCCCCCCCCCCCCCCCTGCTCCCTCCGGCGCTGGCTTTCCGCTTCCTTGCTTGCGCGTGGGAGATTGAGTGCGTTCGCTCTCCGTGATAGCACGCGTCCCCGCACGCTTCCCCTGGGGCATACAGCGCGCGGCGAAGATTTTATCTATACGGAACCTCACGGCGACGGCGACGCCGACGGCAGAAATCCGGTTGAAGTGTCCATATAATTGCTATCGCAATAAAACGCAACAATAAATGTTCTTCGCCGCGTAGCAGGCACGACATGGGGAGGGTCGGTTTCATCACTACTGAAAGTATATAATGCACTTATAAAGCAAAAAATAGCTTATTCTTCACCTGTCCTGCATGTAATTTCTCATTCATCTGAAGAGCGACTTCAACAATTAATAGCTAGGAGCCTTAGAGTATGCTTAGGTGTTCCTCGAGCAACCTCAAGTTCCTTAGTAATTGCAGATGCACGTCATCCTCCATTCCCTATTATGAGGATGGTTGAAACCTGTCGACACTACTTTCGCGTTTCAGTGCAGCACAAAAGACACCCACTAGCAATTACACTACAGAGAGACACAGGGCGAACATCAATACTGTGATTCAAGTGCCAAAAAATGTCGCAGTTTCACCCGAAAGGCGAAGCATCAATTGCGATAGCAAATTTGTAGAGAGCTATACGGAGTAAGGATAGTAGTTTTATCAGCTGTACAAACTTGGACATGCAGCAGCACCGGCAACACACAGAACTGTTGTCGACGCCGTCGGCGTTTTGCCCGCGTTCGCACGAAAGGCGCGCGGCGTTGGTGACTGTTGGCGGAGCCTCTGGGGGCGGCTCGAAGCTTTTCGACGAGATCAGAACGGAGGAGGAGGTGTTTATTCTACATAAGGAAGAGACGCTTAATTCTGCAGCCCCTCTTCCTTATGTATAATAAACACCTCCTCCTCCGTTCTGATCTCGTCGAAAAGCTTCGAGCGGGACACTCGTCGAGCAGCGTCGGAAGTCTTTCGGACCTTCTCGCCTCACAACGTTTTTATATAAATAGGCATATTATGCCGCAGCTAAACGTCGCCTCCCTTCCCTCCCCCACCCCCACGGCCTTTCGCGTGTCTGAAGAAGTCGCGCTTGCTCTACATATATGGTGATTGTAAGGGAGAAAAGAGACGCTTAATTCTGCAGCCCTTAAGGAAGCACGGCGCAGAACGCGCGTTTGTTCTCCGCCGTGCATTCACTCCCCGTGAGAGCGCGCGTCCCTCGCGCCCTTTCACTCGCACATACAGCGTTCGGCGCGCGGCGACAATTTCATCGCCTTTGACGTCATACGGAACCTCACGGCGACGGCGACCGCAACGGCGACGGCGACGGTGACGGCGACGCCGACGGCAGAAATCTGCTTTGGAGTGTCCATATAATTGCTATCGCAATAAAAATCTGCTACCAGATAGCGAATTTTTGATCTCAGATATTTCCTACCCTCCATGGCGACTTGTCGCCCCAAAAGTTGAACTTTCGGTTGACGGAATTTTTCGCAAAGAAGACATGTTTATTCTAGCAGTCCAACAACTACCGCTATACCAGATATACCAGTATACAAACGGATCTTGTCAAACAAATTATTCTACAGCTGCCTTTGTCATTCCAGAATGGAACCGAATACAGACGTTTAAACTGTCTCACACGACATCATAAACTACAGCAGAGCGTTTTGCAATACTGTTTTTGTTACGATACATAAATTCAACGCAAAAATGGAACCAATGGGTCATCCTTTGTGACTCACAAGCAGCTTTGTTGTCACTTCGTGGTGGCATCAGCAATTCCGAAAACATGGCCTTAGTTTATGAGACACTAGAGGAGCACACAAAGGCAAGTGAAAAAACTCGCACAATAATGTTCCAATGGATACCTGGCCACTGCAATATCCCTGGGAATGTTGCAGCAGACAAAGCTGATAGACAAACACATATTATTATACGACACATACGGTCTCCCTCTACTGCAAGGAGAGTTGCGGCACCTACTAAGACAGAATACAGCTTTCTGTTGCTCCGTGCGTGCTACATAAAAGTGTTTTTACGAGCGTGAAACAAGCCCGCGAATACACGCAAAGTGCCTCGAGCGATCAGTCGCGCGGCAATTCTGCATGTATTCGCGGGCTCCTTTCACACTCGGAAAGGCACATTTATGTAGCACGTATTGAGCAACTGAAAGCTGTATCGGGAGTTTTATTGCGATAGCAATTATATGGACACTCCAAAGCTGATTTCTGCCGTCGGCGTCGCCGTCGCCGTCGCCGTGAGGTTCCGTATGACGTCAATGGAGATGAAATCGTCGCCGCGCGCCGAACGCTGTATGTGCGAGTGAAAGGGCGCAAGGGACGCGCGCTTTCACGGGGAGGGAACGCACGGCGAACAAACGCGCGTTCTGCGCCGTGCTCCCTGAAGGGCTGCAGAAGTAGGCGTCTCTTTCCTCCTTTACAATCACCATATATGTAGAGCAAACGCGCCTTCTTCCGACGCGCGAAATGCCTCGGGGGGGGGGGGGGGGGGGGGCAGGGGGGGGGGGCAGGGGGGGGGGGGGGGGGGAGGGAGGCGACGTTTAGCTGCGGCACCAAGTGCCTATTTATATCAGAGCATAGCCTCCTCTAAAGTTATAGAGGAGGCTATGATCAGAGGCTCCGGCAACAGTCACCAACGCCGCACGCATTTTGTGCGAACGCGGGCAATACGCCGACGGCGTCGACAACAGTTCTGCGCGTTGGTGGTGCTGCTGCATGTCCAAGTTTATACAGCTGATAAAGCAACTATGATTACTCCGTATAGCTCTCTACAAATTTGCTATCGCAATCGATGCTTCGCCTTTCAGGTGAAACTGCGACCACTTTTTTCATGTTGCTCTACAATTTTCTCATTGACGCTTTGATAATTAGGACATTACTTCTCGAGTTAGATAATTAATTACAATTAGCTAATTAAATCTCAGTAACGAAAATATTACTGGCGGCTACTCCACTGTACTGGAAACAATACGCACTAGGTTTGCTTCGCGTAACGCTGTTCCACTTTTTTTAAATCGTGCTGCGTGATAGCTGGGACACCCTGTATATATAATCATATCATAAGAAGCCAACAAACAATGACACCAAGGACAACATAGGGGGGTAAACTTGTACTTACTAATTGAATTAAAGAAATTATAAATTAATATAAATGAAAACGGATGGAAAAAGTTGTCGCAGTTTCACCTGAAAGGCGAAGCATCAATTGCGATAGCAAATTTGTAGAGAACTATACGGAGTAATGATAGTAGCTTTATCAGCTGTATAAACTTGGACATGCAGCAGCACCGGCAACACGCAGAACTATTGTCGACGCCGTCGGCGTTTTGCCCGCGTTCACTCAAAATGCGTGCTGCGTTGGTGACTGTTGCTGGAGCCTCTGATATAAATAGGCACTTGGTGCCGCAGCTAAACGTCGCCTCCCTTCCCTTCCCTCCCCCACGGCCTCTCGCGCGTCGGAAGAAGGCGCGTTTGCTCTACATATATGGTGATTGTAAAGGAGGAAAGAGACGCTTACTTCTGCAGCCCTTAAGCGAGCACAGCGCAGAACGCGCGTTTGTTCTCCGCCGTGCGTTCCCTCCCCGTGAAAGCGAGCGCCCCTCGCGCCCTTTCACTCGCACATACAGCGTTCAGCGCGCGGCGACGATTTCATCTCCATTGACGTCATACGGAACCTCACGGCGACGGCGACGGCGACGGCTACGGCGACGCCGACGGCAGAAATCTGCTTTTGAGTGTCCATATAATTGCTATCGCAATAAAAACAACTGTTCGCAGGTGGGGAACGAACCCATGTCTTCGCATTACACGCGCGATGCTCTCACCATTGAGCTATCGCGGAGCCGTTTTCCCATCCACTTTCTGGCGTACTTATGTTTTACAATTAGAACTAACCCTGGGAGTGTTAGCCACCTCCACCACTCACAAACCTAGGGGTGGATGTGCAACATCCTTTCTGCCGCAGGCGTCACGAGCACGTGATCTTTTTGGGTGATGGCCACTGGTCAATAAACCCACATATGCTACCTGAAGGCATCAATGTTTCCGGATTCGAGCCCTCGTTATGTAATGAACGAGAAGAAAGGGAACCGAGGGGCCAGATTTTTATTAATCATATCATAAGAAGCCATAAGAAGGTCACGTGCGCATAAGCACGTGACCAAATGAAGTATGAGTACGAAGCTGTGTACAATTGCGGGTGCGTTTTGTTTTCGTTGTTTATTGTACATTGATTTTGATAAGTGTGATATATATCTTCTGTGTTTCCAAAAAAAGTTTAATTTTGAGTAAGTGCCTGTGCGTGTCTTCTCTTTCTTCATCCACGTGAAGTTGCGCAGTTTTCCGCCATGCATCTGTTCTATAACTCACCCAAATGTGAGCTCTAGCGAACCTTCTATTTAGCTCTATTTCGGCTTGCTTATGCCTGAGGCAGTATGTCGCGGCCAAACCCTTACAGGTTATGAGCTCAGAAACACAATAGCCGCAGTAACGCCAGCGTCTTTTGAAGGCACGTTTGCAATTTCAGGATATTTACTGATTTCGTCTTCGTTAAAAACATGCATAGATCATGTGGTCACTACTATCCACTCAGAGTACTGATGTCCCACAAAGCGCGGAGCGTTGATTATTGTCATGATCAATATACCATAAAAAACCTTACATTATGCCTGAGTCGCACGCAAGTCAGCAGTAAGTTTTCAGGCGTTCGATATATTTCAATTCAGCCTTGAACATATGCTTCAAAAACTGGAAAAGAAACTGAACTTATTTAGTCTTTTTAGATATTAAGAGATTCAGATTTACATAAAATTTTATTTGTTATTCCCATTAGAAAATTGTAAAAGCAGTGTTCTTGGAATCATGTATAGTTTCATTCAGTGAGCGCTGTCCATCTCGAACGGTACAAGAATAAGGAAAAACACATCACACGGCGAATGACAAGAACTGCGAAAGCCGCGATGCTGCAGCAGATAAGGTACTTGAGAGAAAAGCATTTGGAGGTCCTTTTTGAGAAGGAACTTCCCAGATTCGAGAGGCACCATTGTTTCGAAGCGTCCCATGTGTATCCAGCCCAGCTGCACAAAGCGCACCACAACTTAAAGAAAGAACAAAGGATAACCGAAGCGGCCAGACCAACAAGATCGAAAGAGAGGTTCACTCCCATCATCTCTCTTGATTATCCCTCGACTCATCACCGACGAGATCATCAATCATTGCAATGTGTTGACTCTGCGCAGACAGTAGCAATATGAAAGATTACGCGCCAGACACGTTTCCTTATTACGCGTCCTTCTGGCTGAAGCGATTCTGCAGATTGCCTTCCTTCCTGGGCGCGCACACGCACGCACATGCACACACACGGGAACTCAACCACGCACACAAACACAACACACACACACGCACGCAAATACAGAAACACACACACACACACACAAAATGGGGGGAAAAGACACTGCAAAAACCCCTGAGAGAGCCGAATGTTTTTCTTTTTTGCTTCCTTACCTCTACCCTCTTCGTTTGTAAACATATAACCCCATGGCTATTCATGTGGGGGCTTCGATCCTTATACACCATTTTTTTCCTCCTCCCACTCCACGGATACCAATGCGATAAAGAAATCTATTGTTCGAAGCACTCGAGCATTCTTGAACTGCACAAATAGAGGTATCATGGCTGAAGCCAATTTTTTTCTTCATTGCTTTAACAAAATTCCAATGCCTAAGTATGAATTCCATGCACGTCATTGGCTTGAATTCGCAAAGTATCTCTCCCATAGTTTGAAAGCTTTTGTCCACCTAATAAAAGCTCACATGCATTTCAATTTAGACAGTCGAGTTCGGCTCGAGCTAAAGCCTCTAGTTAAGTAGTAGCACTTGTACTCAATATCCCGCTTCACTTGAGTACAAGTTCAACATTCTTTAACCGAAGAAGAAAGAAAGAAAATTGGTCACTTTTATAAGCGTGAGGTCATATGTGCATAGTGTTAATAGGAAAACATAAAATTGGTGGGACGATATATTTCATGCAAAGTTGTGTGAAATTAATCGTATTTACTTGACCGTTAAGCCGCCATAGCGGGATTGCGTCACTGCCCCCCCCCCTTCCCCTCTCCCCATGTTCAATGTTCAACTCTCCTAACGTAAAGCACGTTTGTTGCTCGTACATCTAGACGAAATGTTTGGAAACGTAATATCTATGTCCTTCACAAGGATGGCTTTATGGGCTTGTTGGTAAAGCATCTTAAAGGGGTAACAGCGCCCACAGGCTAGGACAGAGAGGACACAGGTGGGGACAAATATTTACAAATAAATACTGGCGCGGTGTCCTGTTGTTCTTCACTTTGTCCCCGTCTGTGTGCGCTGTTACCTCTTTAAAATCTATATGTCTTTACAAGGCAAACCATTTAATTTAGTGTATGGGCGCTTAAACAAAAAGTTCCCGCGTCACGTGATACTGAAAACTGACCCTCACTTAAAAACCCGAATATGACCTGCAGAACCTATAGCGACCATTCTGCATAATAAATCTGTCATTTGAACATATTATGAATTCTTGTCTGGCACGAAACGTTTCATGCAGCTTGCTTCGGTACATTGGTGCAGGATGTGCCAAGCCCTTCAAAATTTTTATATACTGAGACACTATAACGGGGCCCTGCTTAACTTTGTTGTGATTAACCCGAACGATTGTTGGCTACATTGAGATCGATGCTCTCAACGCCACGTGGCAGACTCAATTTCGAGTGCCTCCACTATCTATGTCCTATAAACATTCCGGGCGACGGCGGACCATCGTTTATTCGACCAGAAAATTGACAGTGAAACTAATGACTGCCCGATAAAACAAACACTATAAGGACCGATCCCAGAATTGCTCCATATCGACGGCAAGTTCCGGCCTATTCCAACTGCACTAAGATATCTATACGGGAAAAAAGGTCACATGGCTGCATGGCTCGCTTGTTCCTGTTCCCTAATTACATGCACCGAAAAGCTGTACACGACGAAGGCTCTCGACATCGGGTGTTTGGCGCCCCTGCCAATACTTTACATAAACATGGAAAGTGCAACTGGCTGTATTCTTGCCAGCCCAAGTTTAATGCAGCCTAAATGAACACCGGACGAGAAAGTCCACAGCACAGTGTAGTTTTCAAATGCGTGCACATTGGTTCGGTCGACGTGCACATTAATGAAAACAGAAATGGCAGAATTAAACGTGGAGATAAACGAACAAAGCAGGGCATGTCTTGCGAATGTGTAACAAAAAGGATAATCAGCGTCGTAGCTTGTTCTTTACTTTACCGCTCGTATTCTCGCCTGCGATTGTGCATTATTTTGGTCGTCTTCCAAGGCCACAACCAGCCACTCTCCGCAAGGACCAAAATCGAATGGACGACATCCATTACTTCCCCGATAAGTGCTTAGTTAATCTCGTCATTTTCGGGAACAACATTCAAGAGCGTCCCGAGACGCGTAGGACTCACAATAATTAAACCCGCCTGAAGCATCCTGTGTGCGTCGCATATTTTTGTTCACAAGAGCGACACTACAAAACTAGCTTGCCCCACGACACCACGGCACGGAGCATTGAGAAACACTTTGTATACCTGCTTATTAGGCGATTTATTTATTTATTTATTTATTTATTTATTTATTTATTTATTTATTTATTTATTTATTTATTTATTTATTTATTTATTTATTTATTTATTTATTTATTTATTTATTTTATAGATACCGCTATCCCGTGACACTGGGTTATTGCAGAACTGGGTACAAAAAGAGTCCAGTCAAGGACAAGAAACATTAACAAAGAATGTGGTTAGGCTAATCATTCACAAATAGTTCGTACGGCACCTGCCCTAATTTGCCGTTTAAATTATTTCCCTGCGCAATAGCAAATGGAAAAATTGAAAACTTATAACTATCTAAAAAAAAGTGAGCAGCTAAATATTAAAGAGGTGCCCTTTGGTGGGCCACACGTGCCCTGCAATTTTGAATGGAAGTGGGGCACCAGTACAATCGGCCATGTACAATATTATGCAATGTGCAAACACGCCCACATGACAATCTACAAATGACATGCTACGCAAGTTTATGGAGTGACAATAAACGACTATAGGGTGGGGGTATAAATGTAATTTGTACTTAATTTATAATATAAATATAAACCTTATACTCTTCGTTTCCTTAACATGTTCAACTCTATATATCTTGAACATTGTGAGGCACCCGTACAACCTAGACATATTCCAGGACAGGTCTTACCAAGGATTTCTAAGCTGTGAGCTTGCAATCGCTTGTTGCCCCTTTTAATGCACGTTTAAGATAGCCCAGCTTCCTAAAAGCCTTTGCGCTTTTAGGAAGCTGGAAGTTGGTAGAGAAGGTTACACTGAGATAACAGAATTCATCTATGTGTTACCACTGATGACATTATTTTCATACGAAAAACACAGCAGAGCATTCTTCAATAGTGAAGGTCTATTGTTACCGCCTTTTCTTTTATAGCGATAGCAATTATATGGACACTCCAAAGCAGATTTCTGCCGTCGGCGTCACCGTCGTCGTCGCCGTCGCCGTGAGGTTCCGTATGACGTCAACGGCGATGAAATCATCGCCGCGCTCCGGAAGCTGTATGTGCGACTGAAAGGGCGCGAGGGACGCGCGCTTTTACGGCGAGCGCACGGACGTCGGAGAGAAAACGCGCGTTCTGTGTAGTAGTAGTAGAGGTTGAGGAAAAGAGAAAACATGCATGTTTCTGCAGCCCTTATAGGGAGCACGGCTCAGCATCTGAGGGCGGGGAAGGGGGTTTCGAAACTAGGAAAAGTGGAGTAAGGGGAGGGAGAGGGTAGACGTTCTGCGCCGTGCTCCCTGAAGGGCTGCAGAATTAAGCGTCTCTTTCCTCCTTTCCATATATAGAGAGCAAACGCAACTTTTTCCGTCGCGTGAAAGGCTGTGGGGGATGGGTGGGAGGGAGGGGAGGCGACGTTTAGCTGCGGCAACAAATACGTATTTACATAAAAACGCCGCGCGCATTCAGTGCGAACGCAGGCAAAACGCAGGCAAAACGCCGACGGCGTCTACAATAGTTCTGCGCGTTGCTGGTGCTGCTGCATGTCCAAGTTTACACAGCTGATAAAACTGCTATCCTTATTCCGTATTGCTCTCTACTAATTTGCTATCGCAATTGGTGCTTCGCCTTTCGGGTGAAACTGCGACATTTTTTTTTTTTTTACAGCAAAAGCTGTATATGGCTAGGCGAAAAGCAAAACTGTTTGTCCCATGTTTCGCTAAACATCTCGATTGGCTGCGCCATCAATTACGTCGTTCTCTACGTCGCACCCAATCGCGCGCGCCATTGGCAGCGCCGTTAGTGACGTCGTTCTCTGAGTCGTATCTGCTCTGCCCGCAACGCCTCCTCCTCGGCTCGCCGTTGTAGCATGCGTTCGATATCTTGAGTTAGCTCGGCGTCGTGGTTAGCAGCATCCGCCCACCTTTGGCGCTTGTTTGGGCGGCGTTTTTTTTTTTCTAGGGCAATCTACATTTACCACTTGTTGCTCCATTTACAAAACAATAAAAAAATACATAGTTCCGTGTTAGCTGGTCATGCTTCTAATAGTATTTGATACTATCAAGGGCGAGCCGAGAAAGCGGCGTTGCGGGCAGAGCAGCGTCAACGTAGCAATGGTGGGAACGCGTTCGCTAACGACGTCACTAATGCGCTACCAATTGCGCGCGCGCGTGGATGCGACGTAGAGAACGAGGTAACTGACGGCGCAGCCAATGGAAACCTTTATAGAAACATGTGGTGAACGGTTTTTTGTTTCGCCTAACCATATACAGCTTTCGCTGTAATAGTAATGTTTGAGTACATAGGGCGTATTCATCTACATACACGCAGAGTTTAACAGATGTGTTCGAAGTGATGTCTACAATGTCGTTGATATCGATGAGGAACAAAAGTGATCCTAAAACTGATCCTCGAGCTACTCCCGACGTCGACCCACACCTACTTCACCTCTGGGAGGCCAGGCGTGGACTTTTGAAGAGATGGAAGAAGCAGAAGAGAAACCGCAAACTCAAGATCCGCATTGCCGCAGTCTCGCGGCAGGCGGAAGAGTATGCTGAAAAACTCGCACGTCAGAACTGGAATCAAGTGTGCGACCGATTACAGGGAACCCTCAGCAACCGAAAGACCTGGGCCATTCTAAAGACCCTTCTGGCGAAGACGGAACCAAGAAATGTCACGGGGCAACACGTACAAAGACTTATACACAACTTCCAGGGCACCGAGGAAGAAGTGCTCGAAGCCATCACCGGGAAATTAATACCTCGGAGACGAACAACAATGGAAGGCGCGGCCAGTCATTCACCCGGAGTACGAGGGGGAACCCAATCCGGATTTAGACCAACCTTTCACCAAGTCGGAGATCATGGCAGCCTTAAAAAATCTCACGAGAAACACGACGCCCGGCAGGGATAAAATTAACAAGAAGACCCTCCGTAACCTGGACGACGGGGCGACGGAGAGTTTACTAAAATATATCAATGAAAGCTGGCAGACCGGCAGCATACCGGCTTCCTGGAAGCACGCGGACGTAACGATGATCCCGAAACCCGGCAAGCCCGTCAAGATACAGAACCTGCGCCCGATCTCTCTCACGTCGTGCGCGGGAAAACTCTTCGAGCACATGGTCCACAATCGACTCTCACCCTACCTGGAAGAAGGGGGGCACCTGCCGAATACTATGTTCGGTTTCCGACCAAACCTCTCCACCCAGGACATTCTACTTCAGCTAAAAGAAGAAGTCATCGACGGCCTCAGCACACGCCACAAGAGTGCCATCCTGGCACTCGACGTGAAGGGAGCCTTCGACAACGTCTCACACGAAGCAGTGCTAAACAGCCTACAGCGGACCAACTGCGGACGGCGGACATACAACTACGTCCGGGACTTCCTGACGGGTAGAACGGCGACCATAGGCCTGGGGAACCTCAGGACCGAGAAGTTCCAAATACCGCCCAAAGGAACCCCCCAGGGTCGGTGATCTCCCCGTTGCTGTTCAATATAGCGATGAGGGGATTGCCGAACCTCTTGGAGAACATCAGGGGTATCCATCACGCAATATATGCAGACGACCTGACCATATGGACGTGTACGGGATCGGTGGGCGAGCAACAAGACGCACTGCAGGAAGCCATCGACAGGACCGAGCATTATCTACACCGCTGCGGTCTTTCATGCGCGCCGGAAAAGTCGGAGCTCCTGATCCTCAAAAGGAGGACAAGAGGGCGGCCTCCGCCGGAGACACCAGACCCAACATTGACCCTACATGGAGTCAACATACCCAAGGTGGACGTACTCCGTATTCTGGGCCTCACTTTCCAGAAGGACGGTGCCGGTCTCGCCGCCATTAAAAAGCTGCAAGCGACAGTTACCCAAATCGCGCACTTGGTGCGAAGAGTGACTAACAAAAAGCACGGCCTGAAAGAGCAGGACACAATCAGATTGATAGAAGCCCTGATAATCAGCAGAGTCACTTACGGCACCCCGTACCTGGGTCTCAAGAACAGCGAGAGAGACAAATTGAACATCCTAATACGAAAGACTTACAAGCTGGCACTGGGCCTTCCACCGACAACGTCGACGGAGAAGCTACTCAGCCTGGGCATCCACAATACTTGGGAGGAACTAGCAGAGGCCCACAAGAAGAGCCAGATAGAGCGACTCAAGCTCACCAGCACGGGCAGCTAGGGACACCCTAATAAGACTGGGCTACTCAGTCGAATATGAGTCCAGAAAACAGCGGGTTCCTCTGCCCCTGAGGGAGAAGATCACGGTGGCCAGCATCCCGAGAAACATGCACCCTGAATACAACAGAGAAAGGAGGCGAGCGAGAGTGCAAGCTCTACGTAAGGCCTACGAAGGATCAAAACAAGAAGAAGTCAGATACACCGACGCGGCAAAGTACAAGAACAGAGCGGCCCACGCTATCAGCGTGATCAACGGCCAAGGACAAGAGGTAGCAGCAGCCTCGGTAAGCACTTCAGACATCGACTGCGCGGAAGAAACGGCGATAGCCCTGGCAGCCACTACGGGTAAGCGAGAGGAAGATCACATCACAGTCATCACGGACTCGCAAACAGCATGCAGAAATTACCAAAAGGGCCGCATTTCGAAACAAGCCCTGAGCATCCTCGAAAAACTAGACAATTTTCAAGAACTGTACATTGTCTGGGCCCCGGGACACGAGTCCCTGGCGGGTAATGAAGCGGCTAACGCTGCTGCCCGAGATCACATTCTCCGGGCTATCCCACCGGGTTCACGAGCACCGGCAGACCAACATGATAGCGTCCCGAAAAGATACTCCGATATCCTGAGTCATTACAGACTGGGCAGGAGGATCTACCCACCCCCGCATCCCAAGCTAACAAGAGAAGAGGCAGTGATCTTCCGCAAACTACAGACCGGCACGTTCCCGCACGGCACCCTGCTACACGCCATGTATCCTACGAGCTATACTCACAAATGCGCCTTCTGCTCTGC
The DNA here is from genome assembly GCF_013339745.2 of Dermacentor silvarum. Classification (NCBI taxonomy): domain Eukaryota; kingdom Metazoa; phylum Arthropoda; class Arachnida; order Ixodida; family Ixodidae; genus Dermacentor; species Dermacentor silvarum. The sequence goes on along the minus strand of NC_051155.1, from coordinate 180,403,777 downwards.
GCCCAATACCCTCTACCATATGATATGGGAATGTCAACAAAACCCATCGACACCACCCATCACCGGACCAACCGTCGAGCAGTGGGAGGCCCAGCTGACAAGCCCGAGCCCTGAAGACCAGCATCGCCTGGTGAGCAGGGCCAAGATATCGGCTCAGGCCCACGGCATCCTGGACTAGGGACGCCGCCCACCTCGGACGTCTGCTATAAGCGTCTGCTCATTTCCCTAAATAAAGTTTATTCCTCCTCCTCCTCCTCCTCGGGCTACTCCGGGTGTCACACGAAGTCAAGAATATTGGCAAGTCCAAAGAAAAAATGGACTACGGCCAGCCAATTGAGGGGGCAAGAATTGATTTATACTGCGAAATACCATCTGTCGGGCCTTGTATATATACCGGGTGTTTCAGCGAACACTTTCAATCATTTTTAAAAGCTGCCTGTGGTCGATATCACAATTCTAGTTCATGAGCTGGTCTACTCAAAGACGCGGACACTACTTGCAAAAAAATTTGAAATGCATAATCGACTAATTAACAAAAATCACTAATTATGTTTTTAACTAATTACCTTATGGCCCTTGTTGCAATTTACAAATTCTAGCCGTGGAGTTCTCAAGGCGGATCCACTCAGAACGAATTCACAGGATGACACCAGTTTCGAGATATTAATTCCGGAACATTACGCAGAAATGCGTTGGCGTTCCAGTTACTATTGTTTTTCAATGCATAAAACGCCGTTTTGTTAAGAAAGTAACTGGAACGCCAATGCATTTCTCCGCAAATTTCGGGAATTATTATCCCAGAACTTGTGCCATTCTGAGAACTTTTTCCAAGTGGATCCGCCTTGCGAACTCCCTGGGTATAACTTGTAAATTGCAATATTAGCCCTTAGGTAACTAGTTAAAAACTTAATTAGTGATTTTTTGTTATTTGGTAAATTATGCATTTCATGTTTTTTTATGCAAGCAATGTCCGCCTCCTCAACTAGACCAGCTCGTGAACTAGAATTGTTGTGCTATCTGCCACAGGCAAAATTGCCTGTGCATTATATTGCACATTGCCTTCAATCTTTTTTCGAAGTTAACTTGGAAGCGATTATTCAAAATATTCATCCTGGATACTTGGATATGAAATCTGGTGCGTGTGGAACTGTACGGAAGTGGTCTGCACATAATCTTCTCATCCGCTTTGGAGAAATTTGACTCTAAATTGATCTATACATCTGTGTCGGCACAGACGGCGGAGAGCAACTTTGAAGTGCGTTTCGAATTCCTCGCGATTGCCTGAAAATCCAGGAAGCGGCAGGAACGTGGCAATGTATACTGCACGTAGTTGCATCTTCATCTCTGTGTTTACGCTATCAAATGCAGCTTTCACCATAGCGAACTTAGTAAGGAGATGGTTACTTATTCCACTTAGATAGAGATGCAGCTTCCAATTAACTGTGGTATTTAAGTTTTAAAAAAATACATGTCACGATCGTAACATATCAATAAGCACTAAAACCAGCTTGAAAATGATTATGCCCCAAGCTGCAATCAGGTCACAGAGGTTATATATATATATATTTATATGCATAAATTTAGCGCAGAAGTTGCAGACAGAGTAACTTTAAGCGCGAACTTTGTAAGTTGTAGGTGCATGAACTTCTTCTTTCTTGGTTTGTCTGTTTGTGTTTGTTGTCAAAGACGCTTTAACTATAAATGACTATCGTGAAAACGCGCACTCTGTGTCATCGGCATTCTTGCGCTGTCAAGAAGCGCTATTAGCTTTCCTTATCCAAGTGTGCGCCCATCAGCCCAAATTACAACCCCATTTTATTTGACCTTGTAAATGCGCCATCAGGTTTCGCCACAGCGTGAAATATGCTAAGACAACTTTCATACAGGACCACTATAATGTACAGATTCTTTTCGCACTACTCTACTCCATTCTTAACGTCCACCGCTCTCTACTGGCAGCTATCTACTGGTGATAATGGGTGGTGCGCCCCTCAGGCCAGTGACAAAGCCCTAAAAGGAGTAAAATTGGAATACAATCCTCACATTATCCATGCCAAGGCTTCGCTATGAAAGGAGTGCTTCACGTGCCTAATGTGCTCCAGATGCCATAATGCGCTCATTAGAAAAAGTGCAAAGTATTATCTTTTTGACGGAGACTGTCTCTTCGTCACATCTGTCACGAGTGTCTAGAGCACCTGAAAGGGCCCGCATCGGTCGGGGGTAAATCGATTTGCTGCGTATAGTGTCTGGGCTTAATGGAGTGGGGTGTAGCCATCCAAACGAACGTTCATCGTGCGCACAGCGCCTTTTCAATCAATGCCGCGTGATCTAGCCACTTGCACCGTCTGGCAACAAACCTTTTAACCCTGTTGATCGGGACATCAATTTATTCCAAGCCGTTCCCTGCAGGCCACACGAGTAGTTAGTTAACAGTTCGATACTGTCAGAGGAATTTTCCGTGGCATTTGCGAGGAGAGTTGGAGCTTCGCTTCGTTGCGTCCGATCGCGCTTCACCAAGCTTTCGGCAAGCTTTCGACGATCAATTTTTTCCTGCACACGCACAAAAAAGAAAAAAATCAGAAAAGAAAACAATCATGTACTTTCTAAGAAGAAAAGGAAATTTTCATACCCACAATCTCAGTATAATGATGCAGAGGAAATACAAACTAGCACCCTTAAAAAATGAAATGAAGAAAACTGCATCCGTGAGTATTCTGGTTGGGATAGTCGTTACGCTGATGAGACTATAACCAATCTCTGAAAGCACCCGCCGTGGTTGCTTAGTGGCTACGGCGTTACGCTGCTAAGCAGAAGGTCGTAGGATCCAATCCCAGCCACGGCGGCCGCATTTCGATGGGCAAAACGGCTCGTGTACTTAGGTGCCGGTTAAGGTCCCCAGCTGATGAAAATGAATCCAGAGCAATATGGCGTGCCCCGTAATTATATCGCGATTTTAGCGCGTAAAACTCCGGCAAGAAAATTTGTATGTAATGCGGAGAGAGAGAGAGAGATAGATAACTTTATTGAGGAAAAATAGGGTCAAGGGGGCCGGAGGGTGGGTCCTTAGTCCAGGACTCCAGTGGCCACCGCCACGCGCCGTGCCTGGTCAATGAGGCTCAAATGAGTCTCCAGGTCAGCCCGGGCGAGGATGGCTGCCCAAGGCTCCCTAAAGGAATTTTGTGCTAAACGGGGTGAATTTGAATTTTGAGGTCGTGATTGGCACTCCCATGTCACATGGGGCAAGGATGGCCTCCCCCCCCCCCCCCCCCCACACACACACACCAGGGGCATTGATTGGCATATCTGGTTGGCCAGATGGCATGCCGTCGCCCCAGATGTGGGTACATGTTTGTCTAGATTTTTCTGTATAGCCAAACCTCCTCCACTGTTAATTGCGGGTTTATTGCGCGGCGACTTCTTGGCGAGCACGAAGTTTGATGTTCTAAGACATCGCATGCTAGTATTTGATTGTTGTTTCCGATTGGGGTGTCATTGCTGGCTCAGATTAAAGTCTCGCGAGCAAGAGCGTCTGCCTCTGTGTTAGCAGTGACACCAACATGCCCCGAACACCATACAATGTGATGTTTTGTCTTAGTCGATCGCCCAAGATTTTAAGGGCGATCCTAGGGATTCTTCCGTGGAGGAAGAGTCGGCAGGCCGCCTGGGAGTCCGTGAGGACGTAGGCGGGCCTGTCTTCTCCCTCCCGTGTCTTTATCGCCAGGGCCACTGCAGCCGCCTCCGCTGTGCTGGTGCAGGCTATGCGGACAGAAGCTGTTGTTATGGTTCTTGGAATACCGGAGGGTCCCGAAGCAGCCACGATAACGTGTCCCTTAATGTTCCGTGCTGCGTTTGTGTATATTGTGTCGGGGTTATTGCAGAATCATTTTTCTAATTGTTTGGCTCGGGCATTACGCCTGCCTGCATGATATTTTGGGTTCATTTTTTGGGAGATGGGAGAGATTTCTAGTTTTTAGTTTTTTTTAGCTAATGGACATATCTCCCTCGATATGTCCACTAGCTCGCTGCTGCAGTAGTGTGGGTTTATCGGGTATCCCAGCTCTTCTAGGACCCTCCTGCCCGCCTGTGACCAATTAAGGCGTTCTCGTTGTGTGACCATTATCATTGCTTTGAGTTCTTCAAAGGTGTTGTACACCCCAAGAGCCTCGAGTCTGTCCGTGGATGTCCCCAGTGGTAGACCCAGGGCGGCCTTATACGCCGTGCGTATTAGGATGTCTGCCTGCTCTGCCTCTTTACGGTTAAGCTCGTGATACCGGAGGCTGTAGGTAATTCTGCTTATTGCAAAAGCTTCAACTAGTCTTAATGCGTCTGATTCGCTTAGTCCTCTCCCGTTCCGCGTAATTCTTCCTATCATTTTCGTGATTTGTTTTACTGAAGTCTTTAGAGTTTTTAGGGTATGGTCTGCTCTTGTACTGTGTTGTATCTACAGCCCTAAAATCCTCACTTTTGGGGATTCTTTAAGTGTCGAATCTCCAAGCTTCAGTTCAGTTTTTTCAGATTTGCTGTAATATTTTTCGTGTACCGTAATGAATTCTGATTTTTCGGGTGCACATTTCATTCCGTTCTCAGTGGCGAAATCGTGCACTATGTTTATTGCGTCTTGAAGAACTTGTTCTTTTGTTCCGATTGAGCCTTTTGTCGCCCAAAGAGTAATATGGAAGATCGCAGAGCGAAACTGAAATGATCGAACTGTGACTAATAAAATGCTCGAATTTGTACTCATAATTAGACCAAAATACGGGAAACACATTCTCTTTTTTTTTCTTTTTTGTGTGAAACTGTGTCCAACCACTCAATTAATCGTGCGAGTAACTTCTAGTTTTCATCTCGTTGGCTGGCCAATCTTTGGCTCACTACACAGGAACATATTCTCTCGATTTAAAGGTTTGTCTCGAAACCTCAGTGCCATTATGCTTAGATTTTCATGTTCAGCAATCGTGTAAATTTTTGACAGAAAAATTTCGGTAGTGTAATCCCTGAGGAAACTTAATTGAAGCCTTTATGACTTGTATTAGTACATTAAACTGCACGCTCTCTCTGTTCACACAACGGACACCACTGCAGTGCTCATTGCAAGAAAATATTGTTTATTCACGATTTCTGCAAGTGTGAGGTGCGTTTTACGAAGCTTTCGTGACAATGTGACACCAAAGAATATTCATCTTTGTTCAGAAAGCGTCGACTGGCGTATAGACAACGAGCGCCGTTTCCCCCGCCTGATGTCTGAAACTGCCTTCAATAATATGCTCAGCACAGAATCTTTAACAGCGCGCTATCGCCTGGAAAGCATCGTGCTCTAATTAAACCACCTCACAATATAGTGAAAATAATGTTTGGCTTCTCAAGACACACGCCATCGGTCAAACGTGATGCGGCTAGTCTAACAAAACAGAATGACAAAACAAATGATAACTATCGTGGTTCTCGCGGTGCCGTTTTGGCTATCCCTACTCGCTCCCCTTAAGTGAATGTAAATTAACATGCACGCTCTAAATAACAACCAGGTCGCGCAAGGAAGCGCCGCTGGTTCGTGCTTCTTCGCACGCCGCTATGGGTGACCTTGACGCCAGCCCGCATCGATTCACTCGTGGAATAGGTCATCCGTGTGCTGTTCTCGCAACAACGTGAAACTTATTGGTCGTGCCTCATTCCGAAGTGTTGTTTAGTGAAACAGTTAGAACGGGGAGAAGATCGGCATGGTTTTCGACCGATGCTCTTACGAGCAGGTGAAGGTCAGCTCCTCTTTTAGAAGTCCCCTACAGCGTCCCGACACCCCAGCATGGTCTGAACTAGTTTATTACGCGACATTAGGCGTCCAAAACCTTCCTCAGAAAATGTCAATTTCAGGAAAGTAGGGTAGGGTTAAATGGCGTCCAAGTGGAGTGGTCGGAAGCAGTATGCCTCCAGCTACACCATTTCCCTTCTATGAATAATAGTAATAATACTGCACGGTGGCATGGTGATAAGATGTTCTCGCATTGTTTCTTCGTGTCAGCTAACGTCTGGAGACGCTGTCGTTGAAACGTTGCGCGTCTGGTCGACTTCGCCCTGCCATTTGCTAGCCGCCTGGTTAGCTCAGATGGTAGAGCGGCTGCCCCGGAAAGGCGGTGGTGCCGGGTTCGAGTCCCAGACCAGGAAGAATGTTTCTTCAATTGCGAGGCTTTTCTTTCGAGGAACCAGTATGGGTTTCCTTTGAAGCAATTGCTACGATTGGGTGGATGTCTCATTTTTCCTTTAATAATAGGAAGGAAAATAATTTTGCGTTAAAATAAATAAATATTTTAATCCACAGGCCTCTCAATATTATGCTTATGTTATGGCTGGTTATAGGTTATGTTAGGTAAAGTCTGCGAGGTTCGAAACACAGACGGGAATAATGTAACAATTGCATTTAAATCTTGTACTTTTACACTGTCCGTCAGTGGCCCGAGTGGCGCACAGCGCCGACGATAACACCGGGATCGACCGGCCCTGAGCGTCGGGTGATACGAAAGTAATAAAATCGAACGAGAAGAAATGTTCGGTCATGCTTAATCGGTCATGCTCAAACATAAAAAATGAACTGATGGTTGTTTAAGCCACCTAAACACTACATTTAAAAGAGGTGCAGTCGCTCGCGAATTCGGACCCCTCATCCTTTGGAGCAAGTTTGGGATGACGGCAAAACAAAATAGCGATGCGTATAAAGCGTCGCTCCCAGGCGCAACTCTGCGTGACGACAAGTGTACGTCACCGAAAATTCGCGGCGCTGCAGTTTGAAAGTTGACACTACAAGGAAACACCCCCACTCCTATTGAAGTGTATCGTTAAAGCTATTAACGTTGATCTCTGCGCCCATAAACCCCATTAAAGCTGCCGCCAACAAGTTAAGCGCTTTATGGTTGCCCTGTTACTTGCGGAACAGGAACTAGGATAGTAAGAGAAATGCTTTAACAAAATAGGTACCTTAGGAAGCCTGAATATTAAGCCCGAACCGTTTTTTTTTTTTTTTTGGGGGGGGGGGGGGGGAGAGTGGGGTAACGAGAGAAACATATTCGCTACCTTTCCAAACACCGACCTTCCTTGAATAGGTGTTATAGTTTTTCTGCGACTGCAGTATCACCAGTGTCCTTCGTATAGTTCATTCCTCCTGGCAACCATCGTTAGCTTGATAGTTCTATTTTATTACATTGTAATATTTTGCTATCTGCCGTAACTTTTGCAGTTCAAGTTACACTGTCATAAAATACAAATGCTAAATACGACATGTGTAATTTCGGTTCAGTGCTCTAAGGCATGCCACCACAAATGGGGAAGACACAATATGTTGCCTTGACAAGCACGTGTTTTATCAAGGGAGTGAGTGAACGATAAGAAAGAAGGCAGGGATGTTAACCAGTCAAGAGTCCGGTACGCTATCCGACGCTGGGGAAAGGAGATTACATCAAACAACTTGACAAATCGATGCCGGAACTGAATACTTGCTGCTCAAGCTATAGCTGTCCTTCTGTGTGTATAAAATGTTTTGCGTAATACGTGACCACTTTTTTTACGTGACCACGTTTACGTGACCACGCGTATTACGTGACCACGTTTGGTGGTCACGTAATACGTGACCACCAAACTAGAAACTGGGACCAACCGGTCCCGGTTTCTAGTTTCTCAATAAATATATAGTGCGTACTTTTGGATATGCAATGTACACCACGGTATATTAGTGTCTATTTTTAAAACACACGTTGTTTTAATACGTTTCCCGTTCTTTGGGAACTAACCGCTATTTCAATATGACTGTCTAACCACTTTCCATAGCGGATCCCAAAGATAGCTAGTGAGATCTGACACAGTGGTAAAACCGCACGCTGTATAAGGTGCCACCGTGATGTGGTACTGTGAGGTACTGCATGGAGGGATAAGGAGATGTTCTCGCATTGTTTTCTCGTGCCAGCTAACGTTTGGAGACGCCGTCGTTGAAACGCTGCGCGTCTGGTCGAAGACGAAAACGCTGTCGTTCAAGACGCTGTGCCTTCGGTCGCATAGTCTGCGACTAAATGCAGTCCCAAACGTTAGATGGGATTCTGAATTTGTCCTTAAAGAAGTAGCGCTCAAAGTACAAGGCACAGTAGAAAGGGAATCGCCACCCGTAACACAAAGTGCCAACATAGTGCCCCAAATAACTACCTCCCAAAGCATGCTAAACGCGTTCTAAACACGAATGCCAACTGTAATAGTTGGCGTTCGGCAACAAATACGCCCCGCAATTCGGTCACGCGAGAGCACGTGCTGTTGCACGGCAATGACGGCATGTTTTTTCGCACGCGCCTTTTGTATCGGCGGCAAAAGACACCGCTACCAACCACCGACAGCCACGAAACGGATGAAAGATCCAAAAGAAAGCTATTCGCCTTTAAATTAGGCATAAAGAGAACTGGCGTCAATTTATTATTGCAACCGGATTTCTGCCGTCGGCGTCACTGTCGTTGTCTCCGTTGCCGTGAGGTTCCGTATAGATTCCAAGGGCGATAAAATCGTCGCCGCGCGCCGTTTGCGCGAGCGAAAGCGCGCGGTGGACGTGCGCTATCACGGAGGGCGAACTCTCCCGCGCCCTATCACGGAGAGCGAAGGCACGGCGGAAAGCAAACACGACCGTCGCGCGAAAGGTAGTGGGGGTATGGGAGGGAGGGAGGCGGGGCGGCACTGTGCTCCGGCACCAAAGGCGTATCTTGACACTCAATCTCCCACGTGAAAGCAAGAAAGCGGGAAGGCAGCGCGGTAAGGAGGGGGGGGGGGGGGCAGATCTCCTCTGCCAACAACTTTTCCTCTGCACAACTCCTCTGCACTTTGCCCTGCGTTGGCGGTTGCCCGCACCGTCTCTTATCTCCACACGGCTCTGACCTTTGTATGCGCTGTGCATTCGCCGCTCAGTTTCCGTTGAAGCGATAGACCGCGCGAGCCCTCGCCAGCTGCGGTGGCTGGGCTTGCTGCCAGCGTTTTCACAGTCGTTGTCTGCGGTCATTCAGTGTGATCTATTCATGTTTGCTTGTGCGCGCTGACACTACGATTGTTAATTAATTTAGTAAGCGAATGTGTCCAAGTTTATGCAGCCGATAAAACCACTATCCCTACTTCGAATAGCTCTCTATTAATTTGCTATCGCAATCGATGCTTCGCCTTTCGAGCGAAACTGCGACATTTTTTTCCCGTCAATACGGTCTGCGTCGAAGTCCAGTTCTTCAGCCTTAATTTCCAGCTGAAAAAAAAGCTTTCTTTTCAAAATACGCATCATTGTGCAAATGATTAGATGTACTTGAAGCTTGAAGCCAATCCAGTTGAGTCACTTTATTACGTGTTTTTAGGAAATGTTGGCGAATGAATGTTGTGCGGGCTATAGCTTATAATGCGCAGCATTCTTTACCTCACTCCTGCACTTACCGGTAGGCACGTGTGTACCTACTGACATCGCACCGCATTTGGGATCGGCCCAGGTAGACATTACCCCGAGCGTACACAAAAGTGTCTGTGGAAGGACGCATCCTTTGCTTGAGTCACTCACTTTGCTGGAAACCTACCTTCCTTATTGGATGCCGTCATGCCGCCGTCGCACCGTAGTCCTGTCAATCTCATCGTCTCCATGTCGCCGTCGATGTCACCATACCGTTGTCATCGTCATTGTCGTGTCCTCGGAGGAGGAGGAGGAGGGAAGAAAGAGAGAAGTCAGGGATGTTAACCAGAAATGCGTCTGGTTGGCTACCCTACACTGGGGGACGGGAAAAGGGGAATAGAATGACCAGAGAGGATGAAAAGAAGGAAGCAAGTACTGATCACTAAGCGCTAGCAGTTTTTCAAACACGCTTAATTAACGGTTCGATTAAATGATTCCGTCCCTCATTTCAAGCACCCACTTCGCGTCAAAGCAAACCATGCCGTCGGGCAAACGCCACTTCCGCTCTGCCGCTCCATAAGCAGGCAGGGAGTGCAATTTATTAGATCTAATTAACGCTGCGTGAGTGCTGTTGATGCCTCATGGAAGTCCAACTATCGAAAACCTGACTTCGCTATTGGTAACATGGTACCGAACTGAGTGGGCACACTGTCACGTGCGCGTGTGCACGATGTGCTTCCGCACGCGTGAACCCGACGTTTCACAGGAGGGCGCTGGTTGGCATTCAGCCATGCACTTGATTACACGGTTCATCGTAATCTACGTGAACTCCACTCAGTTACCCTCCTGTTCAATGCCGGGCTCGTCGAGTGATCGATGGATGTACACAAACGAGGAGCCTCATCCCCACTCGCCCCTTGTGTACGTTTCATACGATCGTTTTTGCCCACTGGAGCTCACGCTAAACTCCAATCTGTATTCTTCTTACTGTTGTTCTCCTTTACTCTGAAACACGTCTATTTGATTATCAGTATGACGACGCGCGCACAGCCTATTAGCACACGTGATACAGGCTTACCGATCTGTTAGAGCCAGTACTGTCATTATTTCACCAGCCGCGTGCTCTTCCCTGAAACTCCACGGGGTTCGGTGATGAGCAAATTGTACCCTTTCAGCGTGACCCTGCGCGCGTAAACACGGTGATGAGTCGACGCAGCTGTTCTGGCTAGTAATTGGAGAAGTTCCTGCTCTCAGGCACCCGCCTTCCTCAGCGCTCAATACAGGGTACTCCGTTTGCCCCGAAATTCCTGTAATGGCGCAATGATATTTAGCGTTACCTAAAGTTCCCGTTCCAGGATTTTTTTCTGTGCTTGAAAACAGCGTCAAGCCAAGAGACACTATCGTGGCTATAGTTACACATACCTATACGTAAAAGTATCTAAAAGCCGAAAACGCGCATTCGTGTGACAAGCAGTTTAAAGCGTGGTTGGTGCTGCTGAGCGATGACCCGCTACGAAAGACGTGGCCCTCTATACAGTCTGCCATACTTCCGGGAAACGAAGAAGGACACCTCTTTCGGCGATGCTCGTTAGCCGTTAGCACTCCGGCGTTCGATATAGATTATGTTCTTTACTTTCTTTTCACGGCCGTGCACTGGTTCAGGGAAATCAACTAATGGAACGAAAATAAGCAAATATGCCACACGAAGGTGTACATTATTTACCCGCATCACCTGAAGGAAGGAACGCAAAGGGACATTTTTTGTTAACCCACTACGCCGACGGGATTTTTCATACAAACCTGTAGTATAGACAGTGTCGAGCCTTACTATTTTTTATTGGAAGTTTTGAAAGGAACACCAGAGTCAACTACAGGTCCCTCATGGACCCCCAGACACCTCCTGCTGCTGATTGTAAGTGGTTATCGTAATAAGGTGGCTGCATTCAAACACTAGATCTATCAGACTGCACGCTGAGAGAACAAAGCTATGACATAAGCGGGGATTTCAATAAGGTTTTCTGGCCTCTATATTGATTTTTCTTTCTTTTTTTTGCTACGAGACTGTCGGTAAATCTTGAAAGTGCATGCCCATGTATGAGTCTGTAAACTTTTTATAACCAAATGCAACGCCAATTATTGCCGCAACTGCCACCAGCGCATGTTACCGACACCTACAACCTCGCCCGATCGTTAACCATCTGTTAGCATTGTGTTTACTTGAAACATGCGTCTGTCTGAATTCTTGTACAAAATCCACAACGCTGTTCTCTTATTTGCTTATTTATATTTTACCAAAAAAAAGAGCACTACAATTTCTTAACATTCTTGCATGTGTTTTCGTAACGCCTGAGAATAATGTGGTTTTTCAGATGCAATATTGCATTGCACGCTACTCGAAACGCGAAGTTTGTGCTTTCCGAGCTAACTCCATCATTCGATTCGAAAACAGCGGGCATGTTTTGTAAAAATTTACCTAATTTTCCATTATCAATATATGTTCCTCACTTGTGCTCAGTGGCCGATCCTATCGATAACGGCGGTGCGGTGACGTTCGAGCAATTGACGAACGGGAGCACCACAGTAAAATGGAATGTACTCGTGTAAAATACGGCACGAGTCTGTCTTCGGTGATGAAATGCTGTTCCTTTTTGCTCGCCAGTGGTCTAAAGTAGATCAAACGTCATTCATATTTATCCTGTCTTTCTGTTCTTTTTAAACCTACGTCGATCGATTGAGCGAAAGAGCACAAACGTTGGAGAAAAAGATAAAAAATGGCACCGATGAGGAATGAATTTATTTCCGCTAACTTCTTTATCATTGAAATCTTCACGCATCGCTCTTCTCATACAATTTAGAAGTACTCTTTAATTTCCCGGCATATGCTTTGATAAGATTACACGAAAGCATTGTCAATAAATTGTCAACCTCCCAATCAATCTTCAAAAAAAGAAAGAAAGAATCGAGAGCATTTTGTTCACGCTTTATAAGTCACCCAATGTTTCGGTGCCCCGTAGCCCTGATTGTTAATATCACTCGTCGATGCACGACGTCCATGCGCAATATAATAAACAAAATAAAAACGGCAACCGACTTTGCCGCTTAATTATCGAACGTATTTGGATCTCAGCTATAGAGCCCTAGAACACGAGCCCGACAAGCTACTCATGCTCCACCTCTTTACAACACGTCCGTCGCATTTACTGCGGCTAAGTGCCGACATCGGGCCGCTCCGTACACCGTTTTTGTATACGGTGTCTAGTAGGTTGGTGTAATTAGCGCCAGTGAGTATTCACAAGGCATCAACATGGCCCTTGTCGCCTCGTCCGTGGAAGTTAACAACGGTTTACTTTGCACTGTTTGGAGGTGTGAACTATAGGACAGAGGGTATTGGCTAAAGAAGGATAAGACAGCAAAGCTAGAACCAGGCAACACACCTGATAAGCGCAAGCAATGCGCAGACGGTTCCCATTTTGAAGGAAACACCTCCAACGGTATTCAATCCTACAATAAATTCAACGTGTACTTTATTTTGTGAATAATTGCTACATATCCCGTTCACGCCAAAATATGCTAATGACTCCTTATTCCGCAAGCAATTACTTCAAATGCATGATAGTTGTTAAATGAAGGCTGAGACTGAATCTCTGATATTTTTATTTATGAAAATTGCTCATTACACTGTTATCATTTTCGATATGCTCCCCAGTAAGTGACATGCATGCGTCTCACCATTTCTACGAAGCATAGATAACATTAGTGAAACCATCTTTACCACCTTCTTAAAAATCGCCACCAATATCTTATCTACGCGTTGTTTCATGTCAAAACATTGTCGCTTTTTCCCATTAGATACATAAAGAAGCCGGAGACTGGCGCATCTGGACTGTAGGACTGGTAAGAGGATCGTTGAGATGCTTCGCGGAGCGGTAAAAGAGGACACTGCTTAGACGTATAACAAGGCGTAGTTAGGACATTCTAGGTCATTTTTAGGATGGTGGCAAAAGATGGCTTCACGCAGCCCAGCTATGGCTGCTTAAATGGCAAATAAGCACGCTTAACCTTGTAGCATTGAGTTATATCAAAGCGGAATACTCGAATACGACACATATCTTCACTGATGGCTCCTGAGTACCTCAAAGCTCATCTTGCGAGTTGTTTGTGCCCTCCACAGGAAATACATTATCTTCATATTATCGGCGGCCCGCTGCTGGGTGACGTAAGCAGAGCGTCGCCTCGAGGTGCGTGGCTTTGAACTCGCTGCAGCCTCCCAGTTTCGGTTTGGCGCGCTTAGATAGCCGGAATTGCTCGCCTCACAGTTCCGTGGGTAATCACATTTTTTTTTTCAGATCCAAAAGTTGATATAGCTATAGTACGGAGAACTCGCTTCAATATCGCATTTGCGACGCGGCCGCTGAAACTGAATGTTTAAAAGTTAACTAATGGGTTTTGGTAATTAGCGGCTAATTATCCCGTATCGCCCGTCACACCGTGGTCGCCACCACTGACGGCATGTCTCCGAAGGAACCGTCCTTTTACTTCAAGACGTTTATTTTCTTAAATATTAAAGTTTTCGTAAAAACACCCGGTACAGTCGCATCCTACCGTCTATCCTCCTCATCACTCCTCATACCTCCCTTTTCTCCTCTTCCCCTTCTTTCTGAGGCAAGTAGCAGGCCAGACGACCGTTTCGTATGACCAACGTCTCAGCGTTTTTTTTTTTTTTTCTCGCAACTTCTCTCTCGCTCTCTGTCTTCTTATTACCTAAGCTAATGAATTGGGGTTTACTTATACCGCACGTTTTCAATACAAATAGCATATTTGCACTTCGGCTCGAGCAATATACGATTGGAGAACGTTACATTCAGTGTTGCTCAATACGTGCTACATAAAAGTGTTTTTCCGAGCGTGAAAGATGCCCTCAAATACACGCAATGTGCCCCGAGCGGCCAGTCACGTGGTAATTTTGCGTGTATTCGCGGGCTTCTTTCACGCTCGGAAAAACACTTTTATGTAGCACGTATTGAGCAAAAGAAAGCTGTATCGGGAGTTTTTCGTGTTGCTCTACAACTTTCCCGTTTACACTTTTCATCTAAATATAACAATTTAGAAGTTGATTAATTAATTAGGGGTAATTATCTAATTAGACGGAATGCAAAAAATCATCTGAGTATCTCCAAGCGACGTCAAATAACATTACCTTGGTTGCGTCCAGCTACGTAGCATTTGCATATTTTTGAAGTTTGGACCAAGTTAAGTGAAACACCCTGTAGAAAGATCATGTACATTAAGACTGTTCAGTAGATCACAGCAAGTGCCTCGACTTAAGCTAAACTAGTCATAAGTACTTTGTTATTCGACGAATCTCATTTGCGATTACATCACTGCTGGTTGCTTCAGTCTACACCATTGCTGCACGGAGCGACCATCTGCTGAGTGAGCTTGGGGGGCAATAATTTATAACCTGTTCCCCTCTAGTGACCTGACCGTAACGCTTCTTTCGTAGGCTGACAGCAGATTTATTATGCTGGTTCTCACGAAGTTCCTTTTGTATACGTGAGTGAAAAGCGCGATGTATACGGCTTTTCACTAATATTTAATTCCTTTTCCGGACCCATGCGAGCGGTCACTCTGTTGAATTTACTTATACGGCACAAACCTAAATTTCTGCAGGCGCATAGTTGCGTCATGTGTTTTTCTTCATCTTTTTTCTACTGTAACTACTGCAAAACTTAACTTGGAGTTACGCATAAACATACTTTTGCTAAAAACGTAATGCTTGCGGAATTCTAAATCTGCGGTCACACCGTTCCTGTGTTGGTTCGCTCGCCTGCATGTATTTTCGTGCAACCGTCTCGATTAACGAGGACATGGGTTCGACACCCGCTGCCACCGGTTGTCCACCAGCAGATGTGCGTACAGGCGTCCCTGGCCTGCCCTCATAGGTTAGTCGCCGTAGCCCGCGTTATTCAAACTGCTATCGAAACCCTGTGCCCACACACAACCTCGCAAGAAAGCGTCCGCTGCCGCTTACATTGGGTAGAGTGTACTAGATTGGGGGAGTGGGTCCAACGAGGGCTCTGCACTGAGGCATTTTTTATGTAAAATCCAGGTGGCGCCACCGTCACTTTCTTCCGAATGAGCGGCCCCGCTCGCCGGCCGGACGCTTGTCGCGTCGGAGACCCTACCGCAGCTGCATGGAGCTTTGACAGGCGGATACTCGGTGGCGGTAACACTGAGATTATTCCCCACCGATCTATTGTAAATAAAATGGAAAAATAGCGGCGGAAATAACGCAAACGACGCAACAACGACGGTGCGTCGAGCAGACGACAGCTACTCGGCCCGCAAGCTCGCCTCAGCCAATGAGCGCTGCCGAAACAGCCGGAGCCAACGTTTATTGGCCGAAGATTCAGAATAAGGCGACGGCAGCGCCGCCACATTTTCCGTGTTTTTTGCCTCACCCAGGCCGCTTGCTAAGGCGTCCGCTGGACCCACTCCCCCATTCTCGTACACTCGACATTAGGGCAGTTTCCCATATGGCATCCCTACCACACAAGAAAGGTGGGGCCACCCGGGTGTTGGAAATATCACCTTTATCGTAAGCGTTTACGCCCCGTGACTATCGTATGCCTGGCCTGGAACGTGCTTCCCGTTGTCAAATTTAGCCGGTGACTTTCACTGCAGAAGCTCTGGTCCACCTGCTATCCGTGGAGGCTGCTCGACTGCAATACCGTTTATGGTTGGAAAAGAGCTCACTGGACCATGAAATATTTAAAGGCTATTCTTCTCCATGAGAATATCCCAAAAAAAGCAGAGCACTGGAAGGCGGGGAATATTGTCCACATTATAAATACTCGCAAGTTTCTGGTGGCACCAGGGCTCGAAATCAGTGCCTGCAACGTACCAGGTGGATGCTGTTTCACAAGGCCATTGCTTCGGTCAGTCACCCGCACTCGTGGTCCGCTAGAAAGGAGGGAAAGATTCTCATCTCTGAAGAAAGCCGTATATAGATTTCATGGCTTCTTGCGGCGATCTCACGGGGTGCCCGCTTTCGAACCATAATCGACGTTGCAGTAAAGCATCAGCCGTGGCTGTGGGAAGTAGGAAGAAAATCGAGCCCGTAGTTCACGGTATTCTCTTCTTCGACGTTCATATGTTTCCTGGACGCTTCGTGGCCGGGTATTGCATTCTTTATGAACCATATCCGGCCAGAATTATGGCTTCTCTTTACGCGTGCAGCGGCTTTCAACGAAGATGAAGTTAATGTTTCGCTATCTCATCATAGGTTCATTATTTATGCGACGGCTGCTTCGCACGTTCTTTCACTGAGGTTGTTACGATTGTTAAGCGCATGTTGCTTTTTGTGGCTTGTGCGCCGAGCTGGCGAGACTACTTTCCGTTGCCTAATGCGCCAGCGCACACAGGCCGACCGTGCGCACCTCCCCGCCGCGAACACTGAGGAGAGTCCACTTGCGATAATGCATCTAATATCGTGCACGGGTTCTCAATCTCAAAGGCCAAGCTGCGTGTTGGTTTTTTGCTTGGGAGAACAGGCATAAGTAAATAGAAGTCTGCCTTTGTATCGGTGCGGCAAGAGATGCCATCTTGTGGCCCTAAAAGGTCTAGTCTGTCGCCCTTCTTATTCGTTATTCTAGTCTGCTCTTAATTATCTGAGCCTTTTGTGTATAATAACCTCAATTTTGCTTTTAGATGCTGAAGCTTCCATGATACCAGTGCTTCCCTTTTCTACTGATGACCGAAGGCTTACTTTTCCAATATTCAAAGTCATTTGCTTGCCTCGATTAGTATTATCTGCTACATCGTCAAATATTTGCCTATCCGACTGCTGGGTCATACCGCCGTCTCGCGGTAGGCGATGAAAAGTGTGCCCCGACTTGCGGTGGCAGTTTCAGAGGTCATGCGACACGTGACATTGCTTTGTTTGCTGCGCGACAGATATTGCCGGGTGGGTCTGGCAGGCAATAGGAAAAAGTCAAGTGCTCCAAAATGGTAGTCTGCATTCATGACCAAGGGATGTAATAAAACCGGCTATTAGGCGGCAAATGCTCACGTCTGCAAAGCACTGGGGACATGGCTGGACGGACATACATACCCCCCCCCCCCTCCTTCGTCGCCGTGATGTTCCGTATAAACTGCAAGACCGATAACACCGTCGCCACGCGCCGCATGCTGTAGATGCGAGTGAAAGCGCGCGAGGGGAGCCGACGATCGTGGCTCAATCATGCGCGCGCAAGGGAAGAAAGCACACTGTCTTCCATCGCGCAAAAAGCCTCGGGCGTAGGGGATGGAGGGGAGGCGGCGTTATACTCCGGCAGCAACTGCATATTGGGCGACCCCGTACGAGCGGCGCCGATGATCACGGCACAATATCGCGCGTGCAAGGGAGGAAAGCGGGGAGGAGACTTCCGTCGCACGCATGACGCCGAAGGGAGGGGAGGGAGTAGGGGGGGCGGCGATGTACTTCGGCAGAAACTGTGCATTGCACGACCGCGCACGCCCTATCTTGAAAGCGATCTGCGTCGGGCCTTTGTGTGCTGCGTTCTCACCGCTCAGTTTTCGTTGAAGCGATACACAGCACGAAGATCACTTCGCTCGCTGCTGCTGCAGCGCTTCCTCACACCAGCGTTTTGACTGCGAGTGTCCGCGCTCATCGAATGTGATGTGTTCATGTTTGCCTGTGCGCGCTGACACCATGCTTGTTAATTTAGATAGTAAGTGAATGTTTGCTACTTTATACAGCCGATAAAACTACTATCCTTACTAAGTATAGCTGTCTACGCATTTGCTATCGCAATAGAGGGTTCGCCTTTCGGGCGGAACTGCGACATTTTTCTACACGTTATCGCTAATCGTAGCCGTGCTTCGCGCGCGTTTTTCAGTGACCGGAACACGCAAGGCAGCAAATGCACGTAAATCAGCATGATTCTCCGCCTCCTTCTAGATGGCTAGTGCTGTGCTGGCTTCGTCGTTATGGCGTTCTATCCTTCAGAGTCAAGTAGCAGTTTCGAGTGTCAGTCGCTGCGATCGCATTCTGATGGGGTGCACGTTTGGTGCACATGGTGAACTTTAATCCGGAGGTCTCCACTGCGGCATCCCTCATCGCCCAATGAAGAACATGTAGACGGACATTTGTAGATGCAGATCCTTGTGCCATCAATTAGAAATTGTATTTCTTCGTCCTCTACTTCGTGCAAACCTAGGATCACTCTAACTAAGCTTGACTCGAGAGGAAATTGAAGTACTAATTATCACTTAAAGCAAAAGAGAGGAATTATGAAACCATGATGCAGCATAGAGGCGGTAAAAGGATCATTTCCAGTGTGTTAATTTCCCCAAGTTTATTGACACTAGGTTTTCTTTGTCGGATGACCATGCGACTTTCTCTATTCTACAATGTAGTTCACAACAAGCAGCGTTTTGTGGGAAAGATACCTTTGCGATGTTTAACCTAAAATCGAAGACGTGGGCTGTTGCTGAACAAACTATATATATATATATATATATATATATATATATATATATATATATATAGAAAGGGCGGTCCACCGACCGAAACTGTTGGGTAAATAAACCTATAAGATAACCGCGAAGTTGTGCTTCTGATTTATATATATATATATATATATATATATATATATATATATATATATACATACAGCTGGTGGTGCTGAATGAATAAAAAATGTACTAAAATCACGTTAACAAAATGAAAGAAAGAAGAGAGAGAGAACGACGAGAATGAATCTTCAATGCAGATAAGACATTTATTTCTTTATCTCTTGCACGGCGTTTATACACAAATGCCGTTTAGCACACGCGGCTTCGTATTTTTGTTTCTTATGTACAAACAACGTGACCGTTATCGTAGCACGGGTGCGTGTCAATGTGGGCCACTACCACATAAGGTCGTGGCCCTCTTGTTCGGTTCCTGACAAGTGAGTATTAAAAATTTGTGACAGGTGGCACCACATGAACCATTGACGGAAATCATTAAGCCTTAGCAATGGCAATCCTGATACCACGGATGGCAGGCCATGATACACCTCCCTGCATATTTATTTCTGTTCTTTTGTACAAAGTGATGTGCAAGAACAGAATGTTCAAACCAGGACCAACGCGTTTAGATTACTCGTTTATGAAGTGGTGCGTCACTTGTTTCACTGCTACACCACGCGGCGTCACCACCCTTCCTACGTTTGACGCGGCTCCTCTAGAAATATCCGCCGTGCGCGCCCCCACGAGGCAGCCTATGCCGAGAGTTCACGCGTTACGTGGCCTCCGAAAACGTGGCACCTCGCGGAAAGCAACGGAGACTGGGCCAATTCGATTTGTCTTCCGAGACTGGTCCTGGACTGCTCGAGACGGTGCATATATGCAACGCTCATTGACTGAAAGCACCACCTCGGGCAGTTCGGGACTCTCAGGAACGGACAATCGAAGCGGCCCAGTGGCAGATTGACCAGCGGATACCATAATCGGAGGCCACACGTCGTGCCACGCCGTGGCACCCACGACGGGTCTTTCCGAGTGGACCCGGCAGAAAAACGGAAAGACCCTATACTTCAGCGGCGCCCCAAATTTCAGCTAAATGCTAAACGAGTAATTCAATATCGTTGGTCAAGGCTGTCTCTACGTGCGTGTCCATAATATGCAAATCACAAGCGAGGGTTACATTTTTTAGGCAGCTTCGATAGCTGACACAGCAAATCCGATACAACAACCTCGCATAAACTTCTGCATCAATTAACCAAGTGGTGGTGCTCACCTGCTGTCAATCGACATAGTCTTCATAATCACATCATCATGCGTCCCCATTTCTAGCACGTAAAGCCTATAGAAAGGTTACGTGCTTCTTTTGTCTGTAATAGCTTGTGTGATCAGCACATGCTTGATTACAACAGCATTTTTGCTTTTTTCATAACTAGCTAATTTCTTAAACATTTCACAATTAAAAGCAATATTTGATGCATCAGGGTGGCAGTTGTGATACCCAGGCAAAATTTGACATCAGAAATTTTGGCAGGTGCATGTTGCAAGGTTCAAAAGACGAAATATAATTAATTCAACAATCAACTCAAAATTACATTGGGTTTGTATTGTTATGGTCACAAGCTACAATAGTTCGTTCAAAACAATGAGCCAGCATGTGGCCCGCGTCATGGCAAAAGTGAACACATGATAAATGAGTGCCGGTTATCACGTGAGCTTCCTTAAAGGGACACTAAAGAATAAAAATAAGTTATAATGTATTGGTAAATTACTGTTACCACGAGGCGTGACCTTGACTGTTTATTAACTGCGACCGAATAGGAAAATTGCTTACTGAAAAGCCCGCCACAGATAAGCGGGAAATGACGCAAAAACGTAAGACGGATAGCGACGCTGCCATGAAGTGCCCGCACTAGCTCCTTGTGACGTCATGAATTTGGCAGTGCCTTCTCGCAATAACTTAACTGCTTATCAGTAAAGGCGGACTCCATTGTATTCTAAAAGAAGCAAGCGTTCAACCTAGCAAGTTTCGAGAACATTTCCAGCGCCAAAGCCGGCCAGAATACGTGAAGATACATTGAAAACCGTGACGTCAGGCTGGCACACCAGCGGCTAAAATTTCGGCGCGAAACTCAAGACAGCCGTAAGTTCATCCTGCTATTTCTGAAGCTTTATTAACAATTTTTGTTATGTGACTGAAAATTAGGTTTTCAAGAAATAATGTAACAGTTTTAATATTTATTTGTGTCCCTTCAATGAGCTTCACGTGTAACCTGTGCTCCCGCACAGCAGGTGAAAATGTTTCGAGAGCGCAAGTGAAGTAAAATGTTTTATAAATAATGATCCAATGAATAACTCGAGACATACACAAAACGCGGTCGTGAAGTAGGAACGAAATGCTAAGTAGATGCGAAGTAGAGATGGCAGAACATGTAAAACAGTAACGACGTTGATCCTTTTTAAAATGTTTCTTCGGCAAGGAAGAACGTAGTGTTAAAAAATACATAGCCGCAGCTATCAGTGTATCTATTTCGAATCACCGTGAACCTCCAGAGCCTTTTAGCGAGCTCAGAATGTTTGCCGCTACCAAAATATGGTTTGAAACTGAAAATGGCGTCACTTCGGTAACAATATTGCAGACGACAACGGAACTTAAAAACTTAAAATAGACTAGCTTACGTGACGCGCAAGAAGTTGCGGAGAATGGAAAGATAAAATGTAAACGAAAGACGAAAAAAAAATAACAACAACGGACTACGACGGACTTAGAGAAGACAGCACTAGGAACAAACGCCCTGACTCAAACACAGACTACAATTTTCGGTGACGCAGTTGACGACGAACACATATTCCGGCTAGCAGAAAGAGGCGGCCTCGAACGGTTAACAAAAAAGCTTTAAACAAAGAACAAATTGTAGACTAGAAACCATGACCCGAACGTCGCTGGCTTACCCGTACATTACCGACACAACGCTCAGTGCACAAGGCTTGACGTGTTCTTCGTGGCCACAAAAGCGGGCACGCTTGCGATGGAAACTGGACTGGCAATTTTACAGACGCCTTGTCGCGTCGTAGCCTTATGTTTGTAATACAGATGTCTTGTC
This sequence comes from Dermacentor silvarum, assembly GCF_013339745.2. NCBI lineage: Eukaryota > Metazoa > Arthropoda > Arachnida > Ixodida > Ixodidae > Dermacentor > Dermacentor silvarum. Next base: position 180,381,784 of record NC_051155.1, on the reverse strand, counting down.
ACAGCCTTGCACGAAGTACGTACGGTGTTGCTCAAGCAGTGCTCAAACAGCAACGTAGTGGTACAGACACGTTTGGCGTTTCACAGGCGGTTTAACCAGGTTACTCTAACCAGGTCCCTCCAGACGCAGCGGTCTGCAAAGTTGTCTACTTAAGAGGGCCGATAGCTTTGAGACGGAATCACCTAGAGGTAGAATTCAGACAAGCGTACACCCCTGCAAAAAAAAAAAAAAAACTGTAGCTTGCGGTTATCGTGTATAGGAGTGCTCTCCGCCATTCGTGCTTCCGTAGCTCCTCTCCCACATTTTTTTTACAGCGATAATCATTCCTCACTGCGTTACGACGCAGTGCTAGATAAACATCTACTACTTTAACATATGCGGTTATCTCGATTTCCTTTGAAACTTTAGTTCTGACTTACTTCAACCCTCGTCGCAGTACTCTTTTGTTCTGCTTTCACAACCAACTTGTTCAAAGAACCAGCTCTGATCCCAATAAAAACCTAAACCTACGATCAATTCTCGCGGAATTGTACTTCTAGACATAACTGAAATAGTGTGTTCGATGTCTCTCCTGAACAAACAGTAAAGAAGCTAAGGATGTTCATGAGCACGACCATATCTTTTATTAACAAGACGCAAACGCGTAACTGCTATGAGGATGCCACTGCTGAAGTTATACCCCGTGAACCTGTCAAGACTTTATTGTTAGATATATCTCTTTTACCATACTCTCGGTGCGCGGTAAAGAACCCTAAGTGGTCAAAATTAATCTGAGCACTCCACTACACGGCGTGTCTCTTAACCCACTGTGAAGCTTAAGGACGTCAAACACCCCATCCTCCTAACATCTTATTTTTACGCAAGTACTGCAGCACAATCATTAACAACTGGTAAAGCTTCTCGTACATAAACAAAAATAACTATATTCAAATTCATTGACCCCTTAAATCTTTGCTCAACACATAACTACGTCAAAATGTTTTATAAGTGGGCCAATAAAGAGAAAGCAAAACCCATTTGAACTTTTCTTGCTCCATGAAGCCTGCCTTTACACTCCTCTAGCATACAAGCAGACAAACCGTTTGAACTTATTGTCAGTAAGTTCGCTCACAACGCTGCATTTTGAAAGCTCCCTGGCGCTACTTGACTTAACAACATCCCACCTTCATTTCGCGCACACGTAGCCTCAAGGCAAACCTTGTGCACTGAGAGAGTAGTGGCTACGACGCACAACCTTTACGAAATACGACTGAAGTAATGCTCCTGGAAACAAAAAACATACACGTATTACCATTCTGGCACTTGCACGAAAAGCCTGAAAACAAGTATTGCCTTGCTGGCAGGCACACCACATAAAAAATAGAACCATACACAAGTACAGAGTACCATTCATCGAGTCGTCAAAATAAAACCAAAATGCTTGGCTTCGTGCACAGTTGGAAGCCGTACAACGTGCTCCTCAAATAAAGCGAAATACAATGGATAAGTGACCCATGACCGCACATCATGTACATTTCATCAAAAACAATGTTTTTGCAAGGGCGGGGATGACGTTATGTGCAAAGGTGCTCTAACTGAGAGCCAGAACTAAGGTCGACTAACTTCCTTTAACATCGTAGCACGCCTCCGACCGCGACAAAGTCTATTACGCAAATGTGAAGCAGAACATTTCCAATAATACCAAATACCTGATGGTACCAATCGTCGTTTGCCCTGCTGAAATATGTTTCGCGCAAGGTGCATCGCTTTTTTTTTATCATGTCAGAACCCCTTACAAAAAGTGGACTAGTGAGGATTCGTTTTATCCTCAAGAATATTTGGAACAAATTGTGTAGCATGTCAGGAAAATGACTCTTATTGTGTTAAAATGAATTCAATACCATCCAATAAGAATTTATCTAAACAGACCCCCAAACAAGCGGCTCGTATTCTTCTTATTTATTTATTTTTTGTTTACCAATAAGTCGCCACGGAGACTCTGTAATACTACACATAAGTGTGTTAGCACCCAAGCGACGCTTGGCAGCCAAATACGACCATTTCCTGGCCGGTACCCTACCATCTGCGCTTCAACTTAGAGCCGCAAGACGTAATAACGAGGTAGTAATAATATCAAAATACTGCTCAAGCATACTCTGATAATACTGCGTCCTGCGAAGCTTACACTGCTCCGGCATACTTGCAGAAAGCAGTGATGCAACTTTGATCATGTCTCGAGCCAAGTAATATTGTTAACAAAAATAATCATAGCGCGAGACATATATCGCATAGTAACGGCCATCAGTGCCAACGACTTTTCGCTATTACGCTTGGCTGCAACGCATCACTGAACAATGCAACTATAGCGTTCCGTTCTAAAGGAAACATAGCGAGCCCCTTATCAGAATTTGAATAAAATTTTACACCATCTCCCGTATCACATGTGTCTCTCCAAAACGGCAGGATGAGTCTTTCCTCCAACGACCACGCACGTAATAAGAAGAGAGCACTAGACTTTCAAACGATGAGACAATGACGCCCATTGGTATAGCATGTGCACGTAGCACCACACTTCAGCTCCAGGTGCAGATTCAACAGCTGTTGCCGACGAAGAAAATCGCCAAATAATATGACGCAAGTAGTGCCGAACAATGGAAACATCGCGGGCGCCTTCGGAACAGTACGGAATGACGCGCACCAACGCACACACCAGAGGATCCCCGTTGCCGGGCACAAATACACACTGAACAACGTTAGACCACACATCTTACACTCTATTACTTCCTTCGAACATCAGCTCTCACCTGCAGCTGTCAACAAAACGCATAATAAGCCCACGAGAACAGAGCGTTTGAGAGCGGTAGCAACAACAACATTTGTCGTCATCTCTACATATGTACAAAGCGAAGACGTTCAACAGAGTCTTTCCGTGCTCCATGTCCGTCTTCCGCCTCTCCGGCAAACTCGCGACGATCCAAGCCCGTGGCAGTACTATTAGTGTTCCGGTGTCTGTTCCACACGGTCGGTGGTGCCCGAGTCACTATAGGACTCAAAAGCGCTCGCGCCTGAAGGATTGCGCGCGTTCACAACACCCGTCGACACAAGCGTACGCACTTACTTACGAACGAAATGAGAACAACGCGAAACGAAGCGAAACAACACACGCACACGCACACAGGAGGGGGTTGACAAGAAGAGTGCGGCCATGCTTGTCGGTGGACCACGCCCGCGAAGACGTGAGAGGGCTAACGACGGCAGCATCTGTAGAGCGTTCATCGATGATTTCATCGGTATGGGGGGCTGCTGCTGCCGCTGCAATGGTACTGCTCTTGGTGACCGCGATGTCGGTTTCCAGCGACACGGGTAAGACAAAAAGCGCTCGATGCTATATGGTCCGCACAAGTGGCTTCCACCCGATCAGTGACTGCCCTTGGTATTCATTCTCCTCTCCTGGCTTCAGGTTCGACTGGGGAGAATCATCCTTGGTTCCAGTCTCCTAGAGGGACTCGAATCCTGGACCGAAAAACGAAAGAAAAAAAAAACGATACGGCAAGCCGGTCAATCCAGTGCCAGTGGCGATAACGAATGCAGTGCGGGGCTTAATTGGCTCTCTATAGGAACGTAAATCGAGCTGCTCGAAAGGTACAGGTGCCCACAAAATAACTCGGAACGCCGGACCGGTGGCCGCTCGTCGGCGGAGCGCGCCGGTGAAGAAGTAGTGCCAGGCTCTGCGCATGCGCGGTCTCCCTAGCAAGCTCGCCTCGCTCCCTAGTGCATCTAAATAGGTGTTGCCTTGCTCCAAAAGAATAGCGTTGGGTGCCTTTTAGCGTTATCACAGGTGCGGATGCGCTCTCTAAAACGCTGCGTGCGCGCGTGTGCACGCGATGGAGAATAAGCACTCGTGCGTGCACGTCAATGGGCACTGGCGCCTTTTAAAGCGAAAGGCTTAACGGGCTCATTAGTCACGGAATGTGTCCATCGTCGACAACAATTGCGGTAGCAAAAATCAGTAGGCGGCGTTTTACACCTCTACCGTTCAATAAAGCATGTAAAATTGAATTAAGCACCAAGTAGCCAAAAGTAATTAAGAGTAATTCAAGTGTCCCAATGACCAAAGAAAAGTAATTAGGGTAATTAACAAGACCAATACACGGACATCGTACGACACCTGTATTAAAGCGTGATAAAGTGAATTACTAAGTAACTAAGAATAATGACGAATCATTATAAGTATCATCATATACCTTTATTATAGTGCCGCATGCATAAAATTAATTCATGTGCATGAAATTGGCGTGTTGGAATACGCCGTCTGATGTCATTTTAGAAACTTTTATTACTGCTCACAGTCATCCTTGTTAAAGGAGCCGTCATGTTGCAGTCAAAGTTCTGGTCTTATTCCCTAGTACTCAATGCGTCTCGGAATATAATTGAACAAAGAATAAAATACATCGCGCAACACGATAATCAAGTTGATAAGTGCGCCCCAGTGCTACTACAGTCCAGCCGTGGCGCTCGCCCACATCAAAGATAAGCTATGAATTCAAAGTTTCTTTAGGCGAAATAATTAACTCAGATATGCAAGACATTAGGTATAATTAAAAGTAGAGCATGGCGAACTCACTGGTCACCACTCAGTTATAAACGCTCATGAATTCCATCCACCCAAGCTATCCAGAAAGCATGACTATCTTTTAGAATGAATGCAGATTCCGACGAGAATACGCCACAAGGATTACGCGTGCGTTAAAAGATTACGCTGCATAGTGCGCGAGCACGCTGTAGCCTACAGGTCTCGATCGCCCCCCCCCCCCCCTTCTCCTCCTCCCAGATATGAGGGACAAACCGCAAGTTTTTCGACGCAAGGCAACGCTTATCTAGATGCACTAGGGAGCGAGGCTTGCTGGCTAGGGATGCCGCGCACGCGCAGACCGTGGCTGTATTTTTCCGCGGGTGTACTTCGCCGACGAGCGGCCGCCGGTCCGGCGTTCCGAGTTATTTTGTGGGCACCTGTACGCACGTTTGTTTCACCTTTTACTCTGACTAAGCATGCGGCGCCCACGAGGAGTAGAAGTTGGCTATAAAAAAAGAGGAAAACCGCGGCCAGTGGTAGCCGTATAGTGCACGAGTAGTACGGCGTCGCATTGAATGTTTCTTTCCTACTCACTGTTATCTTCTCTTCATCGTTTTCTTCTTTTTTGTACATGCTCAGCGCGTAACCCCTTGTTTTTACATTCTCTCTTGAATGTATCTTCCTAACACTATTAACAAGATCGCCGATAAGCTAAGCAGGAATCTCGCTGTTCTTTAGAGATTACTTGTTCATTTGTTATTTTTGCTACTTCGCGGTTGGCCTATAGACACACCTGAGCGCTCTCATCATGGACATCTATAGGTAGTTTGGCAGCTGTGGGAATTCCTCGCTGACCACACTAACAGCCTCATTAGTGAGGCTTTGTTAACGGCACGTGGCGTGCGCAGTAAGCCGTGTCGGAATGCCGGAGGCGGGCGGGAAAAGACTGCAGTGGATTGTGTAGGGCGTGTCCATTGAAGGGTGAACAGTAGTCGACCGCACCGTAATCCTGCGAGACTACGCAGTCTTCTCCACGAGAACATAGCAAAGAAGTGCATATGCAAACGTAGGAAACTCACTGTTGATGACCGGGCACCGGGCGTGGTTTGCCGCGAACCTCGTTATTTACCTGCAGAGAAGAATGAGTGATTTAACACGGGTGTTAAGTAGAAAACAGCGCCAAGGAAGTTGAAGGTCGCAGACAAGCGCAAGGTCGATGCTAAGTTTGGCCGCTTGTCTGCGAGCTTTATATATATATATATAAAGGACACACAAACGAAAGGTCTTGTTTACCAACATTTAGGCTGGTGTGCCAGCCGTCGTCAGGCTGGCCCGCCAGCCGGAACTTCGACAAACTGGACTTTTCGTACGTGCGCCCTTCTCTTCACTTGCGTATTGCACCGTGTACATTGGGCTTCATACTCCAATATATTGAAAGTTTGGATGACAGACAAACAGACGACCACAAGAAGGGAGACACGAACACACAGGCGCTGTGGACAAGCAGCGCCTGTGTGTCCGTGTCTCCCTTCTTGTGGTAGTCTGTTTGCGCTGTCATCCAAACTTTCAAGATGTACCAACTCGCCCAAAAAGAAGTATTTATGGACTCCAATATATATATATATACCATTCGTGTATCGACCACGAACGGAGTTCCTCGAGTAAAACTCTGGTCAAGAAATCAGCCCAAGCAGCTGTAAATCATCAGGACGTCTGCAAACCCTTGTGATATATCTGACGTCCTGCACTTAGCTTCTCTCCCTTCCCTTCCAAGGGCCGAACTTGTCTTTTCGTTTTAGTGTTCCTCCATTTCAGGGAAAAAAATAATTGCGGCTGGCTGTGCGAAAGACAGAGTGAGCTGAAGGTTTAATTCAGTGATCCAGATTACCTGGTCCCACCTGATATGGAAAAGGTACTAACGTAGGCAATCCCTTAACTGAACCATTTGGGAAAACCACCGTAAGCAATGCCGCAACTGATCCAACTCAAGTGTCACCCTTGTCCAGCTTCTGTGGCAATTAGTACAAACATTTAATTTTCAAATTTCCCACTGTTGTGCATCCTACACTTTTTCCCCCTTTTTGTTTTTTTTCTTTTTCTTTACTTTTTGCCATCTCCGTTGCTATCCGACAATGCGTTTAGCATGCTTTGGGTGGTGGTTGCTTTTGGAACTGTGTTGCACTATCAGTTATGGATGGCGCTCCCCTTATCACCGTGCCGCGCTCGTACGCGCAAGCCAACTGGGACTTCGAGTGCCACTTCCTGAAGGACCAGTTCGGAACCCTGTTCTGCGTGTGCGAACGCCTCAGACGCACAGTGTCCCAAACGATAGCGTCTGCATCTTCGGTCAGAGGCGCAGCGTCTCAACGACAGCGCGTGCAACGAGTAAAGAATGCGAGAACGCACCACTTGGCAACGTGCACGGTACCACCAACCAGTACCTGCATCGTGTAACACCGTGCGGTTTATACCCCTGTGGTAGACTGCACTGTCTCCGGGATAGGTGGCCCCCGAAAATGATTGGACACGAATAAATCGCGGCTAAACGTTTTAAAACGTCCAGTCGTCTCTGGACACTCTCCGACTTCTGTCGCCACGTCCTTGCGCTCTAAAAAGTACTCTAACATGAACCCAGGAGACGTATTCTGTAGGAGTGCACCTAGTGGACATGTCCATTTGGTCTGCTGTTGAAGTTCTGATTGGCTGGGCTGGGGTGCGCTTCAACAGGAGCCAGGCGCCACAGCCAATCAGCACCTCAGCAGCCAACGAAGTGGACTTGTCCACCAGGTGGACTCTTACAGAATACCTGCCCAGGTATACATGCCCTAACACCTGAAGAGAATGGCGGTAAAACTCACAGAGTCTGCGCGTCCACTGCGGCTGGTCACCTGGAACCACTACGGTGGGCGCAGGCCAGCAGCCACTGCACCAACAGCGACACGAGCAGCGGCAGCAGGGAGCAGGCTGCTGCGCAGTGCGGCGTTGCGGCTGCCGTGAGCGCCATGCCTCCGGCGTCGTTCTGCACGGCGGCCAGCCGCCGGTGGCTCTCGAGCACGTGCACAAGCACCCAGGTGGCGTTGGCGTTGGCAGGCTTGCAGGTGTAGTTGCCCGAGTCCGCGGCGTCCACGGCTGGCAGCAGGAGTCGCGACACGGCCGTGCCGTTGGGCCCCTTGGCCACGCTGACGCGGCCGCCGCGCTCGAAGTTGATCAGTCGCGACTGGTGGTACCAGAAGACGAACGCCGGGGCTTCCGGGCTTTCGCTTATGCTGCACGTCAGGTTCAGCGCCGAGCCAGCCTCGACGTGCAAGTCCGGTCCGCCAAGGATGTGGGCCTTGGGCACTGCGAAGTCATTGCAGCGGTATATAGTCGTCAACACGAGAGCATTGACAGCGTTGCTACAATACGAAAAACATGTGACAGAAAGGGCTATTATAATACAGAAACATATAATTATAGCATGGCTGATTTACCTGCACCTTGCTCGTTTTTCGTCTGATGAGCTGGTTTCCTTATCGAGATCATGCAAGCGTAGTTTAGTCGTTCACTTCGCCCTAAGAGCCCTATATAAGAGCGCTTATGTACACCAATGAAATGCAGTCCAATTTTCTTTTTCTCTTTTTTTCATTTTTAAGTAACCAAAAAACACACTAGAACACCCAAAATCAGGCATCGAATGCCACAGCAATGCTGCTGTCGCTGTGGCATCGTTATCTTTTTGAATCTAGGTTCTTTTTACGTTCTAGAGCTATGATAGTCAACGACAGAAATGGGACATTCACTGCGTTAGCCAAGGAGTGTTCCGGTTTTTGTCTAGCTCAAAGTCTTGCCAAAGCTAACTGATAACCAATAAAGGCTCACTGGTGGAGTTCTAAGAATCAACAGCGTGGATCTCTTTTTCTTTTTTTTTCTGTTTTGTGAGCATGTGCTAGCGCGTTTCGTTTTTATGTGTTCGTGTTCTTTTCCGCTCTCTTTATATGTTTTAGTTGTCTTGTGGCTTCAACGTCGACATTGTATTTCATGTGCTATATGAATCCGCTTATATTAGCTCTGCGATCTTTTTGGTGACTTGAGTTCAGTAGCACGAAGTGCCGAATGTACTGGCATCTTCTTTTTGCGTGTGTACCTACTATACAGTTGAATGTCTTTGTTTAGGTAACCAAACTTATTATTACTGGCCCTTAAAGCTTCATTATTGATGCGTGCTTGTTGTGTCCAATCGCACAAACGGCATAATGTGCTTTTATGTTCCTGTGCACCCGCATTGATGGCGTAGTGGTTTTGGCATTGCGCTGCTAAGCCCGCGGGCGCCGGATCAAATCCAGGCCGCGGCGGCCACATTTCGATGAAGGCGAAATGCAAGAACACCCGTGTACCATGCATTGGGTCCACATTAAACAACAGCAGGTGGTCAAAATCAATTCGGAGTCCCCCTCTACGGCGCGCCTCACGATCATATTGTGGTTTTGACACGTAGGATTACATAATTTCATTTTTTTATGCTCCTGAGGTTTCTTTGCATTCGTTACATTCAATGAGTGTCCAAGCACGTTTGCGAACACTGCTTCATTTGCGGAACGCGGTCGTTTCACATCACGTTATCATCCATTAATGATTAACAATTTATTGCTCGTGGAGAAGCCTGCGAATAAATAGTTGCAAGCTCCTCCGATTACAACTCTCAATAAATCAATTAAATCTTTCAGTTAAGTTTCTGTTAAGTAAGCGCCACTCGGTTACATTACAGTCAGTGGTCAAAACCGTAGCCAGCGCAGGAAGCGTCGAGAAGCGGCGGCCAGTCACTCACCTACGACACGCAGCGAGACGACCTGCCGGAGGGGTGGGTCCGAGTTGACCAAGCACTCGTAAAGGCCGGCGTCCCTGAGCTGTGCGTCGCGTATTTGCAGCGCCCAGTTGTTGGAGAACTGCATGTGCACCGTCTGGAACCGCTCGTCCGACGTGTACCGAGTCAGGCCCACGGTCAGTAGATGAAAGTCACGCAGTCGGATCCACGACACCTGTCGGCACAAGAAACGTGTACTCAGAGCACCGACGAGAAAGGTAAGTATTACAACAGGGGCAGGTCGTCAATAGTTTTAGTATGTAGTACATAACGAAAACACCTGAAGTCGTTGTTGGTGGGAAACATTTCGAAAATATATGGCTGTGGACGCGGATGTTACCAAGTGGCTATTGTGTTCCTAACGCAGGATTTCTTGAGCAGGGGAATTATTATTTTTTTATTCGAGGTGAGAGTAAAACACTCGCGTTTACTGGCGAACGTCAAGGGGAGAAAATGGCAACAATAACAGGTAGAGTCAACTCCAGTTGACATCTACGCAAAGCGAAGCATTCTTGGTGTGCTTGGCTCATGAACCATGTGTGTGTGCATTTAAAGTGTCGTTTTCGAGGAACACATATTAGTATTAAAGAGCAACATGTCATATAAGGACAGGCTGAATATTATAAACACATATTTACATGCGGTGCAATATATATATATATATATATATATATATATATATTATTTCTTTACATTCTCAGTATTCTTTCATGGTGTCGTGTTGCACTGGCGGTGTCTCTGACGCGCCAAGCGTCTCAACGCGCTGGCTTGCCAGCTAGGAAGTGTGTTCTATGTCCCCATAGGGTGGCGCCCTCTCGGATTAAAATGGAAATCTTAAGAGGAAGCTTTACCTCGGGCCAATTCTGATGCCACCTATTCAAATATTTATGAAACGCAAGAACGCCTTTCTGAGATAACCACTAGGGTTACTTTGGTGAGATTTCTTGTGTTTGAGAGAAAAAGTCAAATTGTAGTGATTGTTGGAAGCGGGATATTTATTTGAGGCTGAATTTCTTAAAAATAATTTTCACAAATTGGTGAGCTTGCAAAAAATTAAAGACGTTTACAATGTCGTAGCTCTGCACCAAAAACAGATATCGCAGTTATGTAAACTGCATCCGTTAGGGCACCCAAAGCACACAAATCTTATATGTCAGTGTATATCTTAGGTGAATTGGTTACATTGCTTAGAAGGGTCTTGCAAATGTCATATTCATGCATTAGTGGCATACTTGAGATCCGAGTATAATACATAAATGTTGTCCGGTTTAGTCATTCTATTAGGTTTAATTTACCGAATTGTGATATCATTTTTCATTGCCGAGTTACAGATTTGTTAACCTAATAGTATCGTTTGTGAAAGTTTGCGATTTTCAACAATATGAAAAAGAAAAGAATGGACGGCATAAATCGAAAACTCGCTAGCAACTCTCACTAGATTCTAACTTCTTCTTTTACATGCAACGAACCTCACCAAATTTGGTGCAGTGGTTGCCAAGAAAAACAATTTATCCTTTCCCATGTACTTAGATAGGGGCCGCCCAAGTCATAGCTTTCTCTTAAAGGCTATGCTTTTGCTGGCTGAAGGCGGCGGAAGTGATACTAGGAGCCGGAAACACAGTCATAGACGTCGGGCTTTGGACACCGTCCATGCTTTCAATATCAGGCTTCTGTGCTAGAGGTCCTGTGTTCGAATCCTGCCGTCGGACAATTTAATAATGTTTATTCATTACGTATACCGCCGCACATTGTCCCAAAGCCGGTTTGAAGTCGAAAGGGCCGACGTTTAGGCAAATCCATGTACCAACCATCATTCTCATGCTGGCTGTATCACCCTGTTCGCAGCTACCGTAGACATTAGCACCTCAGTTCCCTCCGGTAATTATTGTATGAAACTTCATATGTTTGAAATGGTAAACTCGTTAACTATATTCTTCGCTGCACCGTTCCTAGCTGGGGCCACCAACCCGTTAACCACGTTCGGCGTTGGAGGCCAGATACGCACGACAAAGTGTCTCTATCTCGACAAGAAAGCTTCGCTTTAAAAATATTTGTTCATCGGTCGAGCTAAGCACGAGGACAGCGTGGAAAGACAATTGGTGCCCAACAGCGGTGCATACAACCCTCACTTTCTCAGAGCTCAGGGCATAGGAGCAACAACGTGCGACTGTCGTAAATAGGTTCGTCTCCGGAACTTGTAAAATCTGTGGCAAGCCATGTTTTACGTCTAGCGCAATACATAATGTCGGCAAACGGAGATGGGTAACGTAACGAGTTATTTAAGCTACGATGTCATTGCCTAACTTGTATGTGGTTGGCGTGCGCGTGGAATGTACTATATGTATGGCGCACACCGTGGGTACACGTGTCTGAGTAGCATGCTAGACAGAAACTGAGGGCGCATCTTCTATGCTGTTCATACTGAGTGGATGAAGTTGAGCAGCAGCGTCAGTTTTGAAACACCGTTTTTAAAATTGCGTCTCTCTGGGAACTAGTGTATTCATGTACTCAAAGGCACACATTCCAGCGGCGTACCTATTCAAAAATGAATGTCCGTGCACCTGGAATGCATAATACATTAAGCACAAAGAAAAAAAATATCAAATCACCGCACTCCAAATGACTTAGTGATACTTATTCTGCTGTTTGTGTGTTCCAGAGTGGTAATGGTAGAAGAGTTTCACTACTAAGTTCGTTGCTGTGGCAGCAAGTTACAAAACCTTTCATGAGGCTGTTTTTTTTTTTTTTCTTTCATGTTCTCTTCAATTATGCTTTCAGTTGCGATCCCCTGACGTGGTAATAACAAGTGAAGAAGATAAGGTTACCATGTTCTCCACACTAGTAACAAGCTTGATGAAATTCTTCGATTTGCCTGTCTGAGCCTTGCTCAATATTAAGACAACATCAATTGTTATCATTTAATAGGCTAACTTGTTGTGAATATCCGCCTTCTTTCTGTATCCTCATACCTATGTAGAACGTGTTTAGAAGCACACCCACTCTCACTACTACTGTCCTCTGTGAGCGTTTTATCTTCCCCTCCAGGTCACTGCAAATTGGATCAGTAACATATGGCAAACATCATTTCCAGCACAGGTGATGTAAATGCTGCTGGTTAATTCATTCGCCCATATTCCTTGCGGTTGCAAAGCCCTATGCTAACCAAGGCAATAATGTTACCAAATAAGATTACCTTTTAATAAACATTATGATAAAAGACATTACGGCCATCAGTTGTGTGCGTGATAAACATTCATGCCTACACAACGCAACGAAGCCCGAATGTGTGGCGTGATATTCTAATGTTATTGGTCTGGGCCACGTGCTGGAAACTATTGATTTATCGATTAGAAGCGGGCATCGACATGAAAAGGGCCTTGAAACGACGCAGCTAGACCAAGGATACTGTCGTGTAAATTTGTCGAGCACTGTTTTGCGGCTGACATCTAGTTCGGCGGTACAGGTGTGCGTTTACTGGCGGCGGACGGCTTGTTATATTGACACGAACACAATAAGCGCACTGTTAAAAAAAAAAAACGTAAGATTCAATTCAGGGTCTTACGTGCCAAAACGACGATCTCATTATGAAGCACGCCGAAAGAAGGGGGGGGGGGGGGTGTACATGAGTGTTTTCGCATTCCGCCTGGCAGATAAAACAGGTTAATTTATTGTTCTGCCTACAACCCTTATGAACAAAACATCCAAGCAACTTGTTATGAGGCATTTCAAAGCTGTTTCTTTCGAACCGACAAACGTGAAAGAGTGCCGTCTTAAAGCTACTCAGAGACTTGCATCTGGACTCGTTACCGCAATTTCTTAACAAAGCGAATACAGAGTTTCTTGAGGTTTTTTTCACTTGCAAAACCCACAAGCTTGATTACCCTTTTAGGGTTATTTTATCCGAGAAGACGTCGTGGCAGTGTCAATTTTTACAAAGCGATTTGAAGAAGTTGCAGGACCCTTTTGTGGTAAGAAGCTCCGAAGAAGTTATCTTGCCAATTAATGAGAACCGGGGGACTGCACTAAACGCGTTTTCAGTAGGTGTAGATGACTTATATTATTCTGTGCCGCGTGATGGTTTGGTGTATGCTGTGGCTTGGTGTCGCATTTACAAAGTTGTTTGCTTTCCGCATCAGATGGGAGGATAGTGCTGCGTGTGACCACTGCGGCGACGAGGAAACAATCGAGCACGTACTGTGTCACTGTCCCCAATACAGGGCACATAGGCAGTCACTCGCGACCGCGCTGGCGCGTCTTCTCGACCGGCCGCTTTCGGAGCAGACAGTCCTGGAACGCCGGCCTATACAGTCGTCACACAACAAGTCAGTCAAGGCACTCTTGAAGTTTTTGCGATCGAGTGGACTATCTGACAGACTATAATGCTCACAGACGTTTCCAACCTCCTTTTTTTTATTCCTTGAATTTTTTTTTCGTGACTGCTTTTTTTCTTCCCTATTCTTTCCGCCTTTCATTTCCCCTTCCCCTTCCCCTTCCCCCAGTGCAGGGTAGCAGACCAGAATCTTTTCGGATTAACCTCCCTGCCTTTCCCACCACGTTTCTCTCTCTCTCTCTCTCTGTATGCTGTGCGTCAAAGGATAGAAGATGTGGGAAAACTGAATTTTCAGAATTCTGTGGGTCTTAGCCGTGACAATTTTTTAACGCTTTAAGATTTTTATCTTCATTCAACTGCCATCACTTATGATGGCCAGTTATCCATCCACCGTACCGGCACCTGTATAGGCTCATACATAGTCATCAATTTTGTGTGATATCGTATTTTCGCGCGTATAACCCACACAAAAATGCGAAAATTTCAGTGGTAAAGTAGAGGTGGGAAGTTTTTCCTTTAGTATAGCTTCACGGCAATGCGCGTTGTGCCGTGAAGCCCCTACCGCAGTAATAGTCATTAAGCCTCTCGTTTCTCGCTGATACTGCTCGTTTTGCACACACAGCCCAATCATATATAACAACCCAGGAAAAAGTATTGGGCAAGTCAGCAAAGAATTTTGCGCAAGAAAAAAGCGTCATTCAGTAGTGAAGAGTGTGAACGCCGAAACTAATTTCTACCTTTTGCTGTATATTAATTGTTGTATTCTGCGGTTATACAACAATGGTAGGTGGTGATGCCGCGCGGGAAGTCTGAGAAGCGCTTGGTCGATCTTTGCCCTCATTTTTTTCTTGTCGCCATTTTCGTTTGACTGCTCGCTTGGTGGACGCACACAGACGGGACCAATCTATTCAGTCGTCATGAGCACCGTTCGGCGGCAGTCGTTTACCGCGCAGCAAAAGCTGAAAATCGTCATCGTCGCCGGGGAAGTTGGAAACCGCGAAGCGGGAAGACGGTACGCTGTTTATGAGTCCTGCGTGCGACAGTGGAGAAAGATGAGAGCTTACAAGCTGCGTACCGCGATCGTATGTCGTTATGTGGCCCCAAGACCGGCGCCTACCCTGAACTGTAAATATATGCAAGGATATTTTTTTTTTTCAGTGCGCTGAAAGTGGGGGGTGCGGATTACATGCAGGGGCGGGCTATGCGCGCGAAAATACGGTATATATTTATCCTGCGTTGACAATGTAATTTCTGCTAAGTTAATGGACGCGCCTCTAACGAAAGTGTTTAGGTATGTAGACAGCTACCTAATTGTTAGGAAAAAAGAAGTGTGTAAGCATTTTCATGAAGCCGTCGAAGAAATTTTGGGCATGTTCATCAATTCGCCGGGCTGACTTAAGTTCCCGTACGAATTGCCGATTAATAATCACATTCAGTTTCATGATATTATACTGTGTTTTTCTTTGAATGAGCATGTGTGCTGGGCATATCATCCCATATATCAGAAAACCTTGTTGCCCTACGACAGCGCACACTCAAAACTGATTAAGAGAGGCATAGCGACCACATGAATTAAAGCAGCCCCGAGTCGTGCGAGCACGAGTGTGACCGAATTTTATTAAATCAGACAACACGATTACAGAACGCACGTTTTCCCCCGCTCTGTCATCACTTCAGTATGCGAAGCCATCTTGCAGAAAAAAAAACAAGTTTGGAACCAGCACACACAGACAACAATAATGACTTAAGACCAGTGCACGTGGTGCCGCACTTGCACAAGTTTTCGCACCATATAATGAAAGTTTCCAATAGACATAATGTCCATTTACATTTCAGTGCCCCGTGCAAGCTCTCCTCGGCATGGAGTCGTATGAAAACGCTCGAAAGGCCCTTGTGCACCACCAATCATAAAACTTGTTTCACTGATTGCACGCGCAACGTTATCTATCAGATACCGCTGAGCTGTGCTAAAAAAATAATATATAGGACAAACGAGACAGTATTTCAATGACAGAGCTCGTCAGCACTGCAGTAACGTAAAGAATGGATATGGGAGTCATTTAGCGGGACATTGTAACAAGTGCGCATGCACTCCCATGCTTGAAAAGACAAAGCTCATATTGAAAGGAAAAAGTAAGAGGCAAAGGGAAATAATAGAGGCATATCGTATTCGAAAGGAAGAAGATGAATGAGTAAGCGCTCCCTCTCTTGATCTGTCAGAAAACAAACTAGCTTTATATTATCTACTGTTTGGCTACGACCCACCATTACCTATGGACACCATACTTCATGCTCACGCAGACACATCCTCTGCCTATGCTCGTGATGCTCTTGCCCGTGCTGACATCGCCCGTCAGGTTGCCCGCGATCGCTTGTCGGCTTCACAGGTCAAACAAAAATGTATCTATGACCGCCGACACCGGGAGGTGAACTTCCCTCCAGGATCGCTCGTCTTGCTGTGGTTCCCGTCACGACGCGTTGGCCTATGCGAAAAACTTCTCTCCCGTTATGCTGGCCCTTTTCGCGCCGTACGCAAAGTCACTAATGTGACCTATGAAATCGCTCCGCTAAATCCTACGTCGGCCTCTGCAACAATCGCGAGTGACATAGTCCATGTCTCGCGTCTAAAACCGTACCACTCTCAGCCCGGGCCCTAATTGCACCGGGACGGTGCTTCTGCCGCCGGCGGGTAATGTCACGAGCGGCGATCCTGTGGTCGGTGCTTGGACGATGACGACGATGACGGGTGGTTTTTCTGGTGTGCACGCGCTCCCCTGAACGATTGCTGCAGCGTTGTGCGCCTTACCCTCTAAATATATCCATTCTATATATATTCTCCCCGTAATATTATGATTTGGCTGATGTATACGTGACTGGTATACCCATGCCTAGGCTGGGAAAGGTACACAATGGCTGGTGAACTTGAAATAAACTTCCACTTGGCAGTCAGCGCTTGTCTGTGGTATTTGTTTCTTCGTGTCCCTGTTTTAATCGCACTGCTCAACCTTAGTTATGAACCTATAGGTACACGAACCTTTTTGCATTTCTTCCAATCCAAATCCGACCTCCGCGATCGGGAATTGCACCCGCGACCTCGTGTTAAGTAGCAGAACTCTATAGCGATTGAGCCACCGCGAAGGTACTTGAAGGTATAGGTCAATGCGAAATTGTTCGTACGAGATAAATGCTTTGTGAATACGGGTGCACATGCATACAAGTGCAAAGCTAGTGGGAAACAAAATGTGTCCCTTCTTTTTTCTCCCTTTCACTTTCAGCCACTTAGTCACTGAGTGCATCCCACAAAAAGGAAGACTTTATAAACAAATGAATTCTTAAGAAGCAGCTTCGTTTAAACGAAAGTCACAGATCGTGTCCGAAGCAACCCATTAGGCGGGCGCATTACGTTAACCCCACAAATCCCAAACACACCATTCCAGTTGAAAGAAAGTTGGATCAACTTGATGATGAAGAGTACACTCGTAGTAAAATAACAGTGAAGTGTTATCTGAGGTAAAAATAATTATAATAGTTATTAACTAATCAGTAATTGGTTTGCTGAGCTATCGACAAAAGTGCAACTTCGCTCAAGCATGTTATAAAAGGTAATTTGGGCTTTGCGTTATGTTTTTCACGCTTAAATCAGCATTGTCAAATACGAAAGTCAGCATACCAATATGATACGTTGGGCTTTCTGAGGCTAACTTCACAGGCAGCAACAGATCAGTAATATAGGCGTCTCTTCGACATAGCTGTCGACATCAAATTGACATGGGCAAGTCGTCACAGTCTTGTGAACACGAATGACAGGGGGCACATTGCATAAGCCGGACAGTAACTGACGTCTTAGAGATTTATTTGAAGACATGCAGACGGTATGAAAAAGGGAAAACCCTAGGAAATAGGCAAACAAAGCATGCTGAACACGAACTTCCACCACACGAAGCGGGAACCCATGTTAGTACGCACTCACAAGCGCTCCACGAGACAAGAAAACTCCAGGCATGCGACCACGGAAAAACCCAATAAATTCCTTAGCGCGACAAAAAAAAAATTTCACGTCTGCAGCAACCGTGGGTTAAAAGCGGGAAACAAAACCATAATGAAAGAAACTTACAATTTGTCGGTGCGCCTTCTGTAAAGAAATCAGGACAAGGAAAACATAAAAATAAATGATCCCGTATAACCAATTTACTTAACAGAAACAACATAATAAACATACAACTAAACGGGCAAACCATAAGTAACAGTCTGCAATATTAAGAAAATGCCAAGTTTCAGACGCGCCTTAACAGTGTGAAGCTACTACAAGTGAAATTGAAATTAAACTTTTCATGCATATGCTGCTTAAATGTGGCAAGAAAACGCACATATTATTTTCAGCTTCCCTTAAGGAAAGTTGGAAAAATAAGGTCTGAGATACCATGTGGTTACAAAGGAGGTCATATGCACCTGATTGCATTGCACCTGGCCTTTCACTCTCACACTCTAATTTTATATCTCTATGTCTCCTTTTCAAATTCGGCTTGCCCCGAGAGCCTGCAGCAGTAGGTGAGGGATTCGGGTATCATGTTTAAGGTTTCTAACTCGGCGCTACTTTGCACATACGTGCGGGTCAAAGAAGTAGAGAAAGCTCTTTTATGAATTACAGACAATTCTTCCAGCGTATATGTAAGCGCCTGTATGATAGTGCGCATAAGGAAGCCGATCGGGGACAGAAATACCCTAGGTAGGGAAGGGCGGAGCAAAGAAAAAGAAAGCAAGAAAATATATTATTCTTATATGCACAGGTGAGATAATAGTAACAATATAGACGTAAACAGCTTAGAGCGTGTCGATTAAGCTCACGTCCTGAAGAAATAGCAAGGAAAATTAAAAGCTTGACATGGCTTTGAAATGGAAGGCATAAACCTAGTATGTTTCCTAGATGTAGTCAACGTCGGGAAGCACCCATTCTTCAGAAATACCATGTCCTTCATCTCTGCGTACCCTGGGCGATCCAACAAAATTTGTAACGCAGATTCCAATGCACCACAGTAATCGAAATAAGGTTCTGGTGGTCACTCCAAAGCAGCAAAGGTAGCTATTGGTGAATGTGGCGTTCCGACGAACCCGATAATACATTGCGTCGAAGTGACGAGGAAGCTATGCGGAAGTCTTGATTTTAAAGACGATAGTCTTTCTTGGGGAACTTAAACGCTGAAAACTTGGTCTGTCTGTCTGTCTGTCTGTCTTTCTGTTTGTCTGTCTGTCAACCGATTCAGCCACCCGGCCAAAGTTGGACCACTTGCTTACCGCCCACACTACTTAAACTGGTACGGCTGTTCATACTTGTGAACGTTATCGATCAAAAAGTGAATATTACGCATATCTGAGGCGCAACATCACTAGGTAAGTATTAGGAGGTGTGTTCCTTTAATAGAAAATACATAGATACGTAACTCTAAAGACCCTAGTTTCTTAAGCTGCGCTGAAAATGCCATGCTATGCGCGCCGACGAACGACGTCTGCCACGAAGGGAGGGAACCAGTAGTACATGCGTACAGCCATTGACCCTTCCACGCAATAAAATACATTCATGTCTCACAAATGGTTCTTCTTTGCAAACTATCATGCTATACAGTATACCACACGCGACCGAAACATTGCTGACATATCGTGGAGGTACGAACACATGGCATGCCAGCAGTGATAATGCGGTGAAATGAAATCTGTTCAAACAAACCTCCATTGCATTTATCATGCCAGGACGGAATTGGTACGAGAACAGCATCACGGGTGGCCGCGGATCAGACCAGCACTCATGTAGTAGGGCCGGCAGAAGACTATCGTCTTTCGACGACTTTTGCAGCGAAGCACGCAGATACGCGGCCATTTTTTACGAATGGGTCAGTTGAGTGGAGGAAAAGATGCTGATGAAGCTACGAACTACACAGACGATTCCATTCCGCGTATGCGTATTTCTTTCCCATTACTGATGTGCCGTATTTTGCAAAGTATAGTCACCTGAAAATTCCCAAATATAGGCGGGCCTCTCGGGATCTAGCTGCGTATATGTGATTGAGGCAGGAAAACCACTTTATAGGCAAGGCACGTGCTTTACATCGGTGGCTCTAGGTAACGCCCGTGCGTCTCTAATGCATAAGTTATATTCTTGACATGATGTCATATATATGACAGCAGTGTTCCACTTGTTCGCGTCAGGTGTTCTTAATTTTTCCAATATGTGTGTGCATTTAGCTATTATTTTGAGATAGCAGAGACAGTATAGTGCGGATTTGCACGCGGAATGAATGAACAGGAAAGGATACGAAAAAGATGTTCATAAAAAAATTGTCGCAGTTTCACCCGAAAGGCGAAGCACCAATTGCGATAGCAAATTAGTAGAGAGCTATACGGAGTAAGGATAGTAGTTTTATCAGCTGTATAAACTTGGAGATGCAGCAGCACCAGCAACGCGCAGAACTGTTGTCGACGCCGTCGGCGTTTTGCCCGCGTTCGCACCGAACGCGCGCGGCGTTTTTATATAAATACGTATTTGGTGCCGCAGCTAAACGTCGCCTCCCCTCCCTCCCGTCCCCTACAGCCTTTCGCGCGACGAAAACGTTGCGTTTGCTCTCTATATATGCAATTGGCGCTGAGCCGTGCTCCCTCAAGGGCTGCAGAAGATAGCGCCAACCTTTCCCTTTCCCTCAAGAACCACTTATCATCTATATATGCAAAGGAGGAAAGAGACGCTTAATTCTGCAGCCCTTCAGGGAGCACGGCGCAGAACGCGCGTTTGCTCTCCGACGTGCGTTCGCTCCCCGTGAAAGCGCGCGTCCCTCGCGCCCTTTCACTCGCACATACAGCGTCCGGAGCGCGGCGACGATTTCATCGCCGTTGACATCATACGGAACCTCACGGCGACGGCGACGGCGACGCCGACGGCAGAAATCTGTTTCGGAGTGTCCATATAATTGCTACCGCAATACAATTCGGAGACTACACAGCACATCCTAATGGAATGCAAAGGGATTATGCCAGTGAGACCCGTAGGTAATGAACACTTTCCAGGAGCGCTTGGATTTAAAGTGGACGGAAGTAACAACCGGTCAGTAGTCCAGATAAGCAAGAGACGCCTAGAGTATTGGTGAAAAAAAAAATTGTCGCAGTTTCACCTGAAAGGCGAAGCATCAATTGCGATAGCAAATTTGTAGAGAGCTATACGGAGTAATGATATTAGCTTTATCAGCTGTATAAACTTGGACATGCAGCAGCACCGGCAACACGCAGAATTATTGTCGACGCCTTCGGCGTTTTGCCCGCGTTCGCTCAAAATGCGTGCGGCGTTGGTGACTGTTGCCGGAGCCTCTGATATAAATAGGCACTTGGTGCCGCAGCTAAACGTCGCCTCCCTTCCCTCCCCCTCCCCCCTGCCCCTCCCCCTCGGCCTCTCGCGCGTCGGAAGAAGGCGCGTTTGCTCTACATATATGGTGATTGTAAAGGAGGAAAGAGACGCTTACTTCTGCAGCCCTTAAGCGAGCACGGCGCAGAACGCGCGTTTGTTCTCCGCCGTGCGTTCACTCCCCTTGAAAGCGCGCGTCCCTCGCGCCCTTTCACTCGCACATACAGCGTTCGGCGCACGGCGACGATTTCATCTCCATTGACGTCATACGGAACCTCACGGCGACGGCGACGGCGACGCCGACGGCAGAAATCTGCTTTTGAGTGTCCATATAATTGCTATCGCAATAAAAGTTGTCTCAGTTTCACCTGAAAGGCGAAGCATCAATTGCGATAACAAATTTGTAGAGAGCTATACGGAGTAATGATAGTAGCTTTATCAGCTGTATAAACTTGGACATGCAGCAGCACCGGCAACACGCAGAACTGTTGTCGACGCAGTCGGCGTTTTGCCCGCGTTCGCACAAAATGCGTGCGGCGTTGGTGACTGTTGCAGGAGCCTCTGATATAAATAGGCACTTGGTGCTACAGCTAAACGTCGCCTCCCTTCCCTCTCCCCCACGGCCTTTCGCGCGTCGGAAGAAGGCGCATTTGCTCTACATATATGGTGATTGTAAAGGAGGAAAGAGACACCTACTTCTACAGCCCTTAAGGGAGCACGGCGCAGAACGCGCGTTTGTTCTCCACCGTGGGTTCACTCCCCGTGAAAGCGCGCGTCCCTCGCGCCCTTTCACTTGCACATACAGCGTTCGGCGGCGCGCGGCGACGATTTCATCTCCATTGACGTCATACGGAACCTCACGGCGACGGCGACGGCAACGGCAACGACGACGGCGACGCCGACAGCAGAAATCTGCTTTGGAGTGTCCATATCGCAATAAAATGCTACGCGCTCATGCGTGAAAGTGTCTAACGCGATCAAAGCTATTCGTGCGATAACGACTTCATGATTATCTCAGTAATGCATTATAGAAGTTGACTAACCACAGCTATAAAATAATTCTCGATATGCACGGAACGATATTATGCATTTTTTTCATAGCGCTTTCAGGGCGTACGAAGTTCGAGGAACGCATATATGAGTAGTAGTAGTAAACGTTTATTCCATGAAGGGGATTGAAGGTTGAGTGGGTGGGGCCTTTAGTCCAGCGTATATACAAGGAGCGCCGGAGAGCGTCCCGTTGAATGTGAATTGACCATGAGACTCTACTAAACCGTCGATCGATCCTCAACGCGCACCTGTTCGCCTGCCTATACTCAGAACGTTTTGTTGTTATCTGAAGGCACGCCGTTTCGCGCAAACGACGAAGCACTAGCGATAGCAAACAACTTCACTCAAAATTTAAAATAATAATAATAATAATAATGTGAGTTGCGCACGCTTCAACCTACATCATCCGGAACCACGATTTTCAAGTTATTCGTGCTATTTTCTTTTCTTCATTTTTTACTTCCTTCACAAAGCTGAACTCTCGCATAAGCGTGCGAATTCATGCTCAATATAGATGAAGAGGCCACTTTCATATATTCCGAAATTGCCGCGCAGGCAAATTCACTGGGCAGAAAAATGCAGGCGAGCCATTTTATAACCCGCTGTTCCTGCGTTCAGACAATAGCATGAGCACACATAGGAACGGGTAATGGGAACGGGGCAGCAATCGGCGTGGTAATAAAGTTGGATGGCATGCTATACTCTTGATTTACCCATTGTGGATTCGCTTCGGCCGAGGTAGCCCTACTTTTCGTCCTAGAGTTACTGGAGCAGCTCAACACAGCAAGAAATGCGGCATGCAGCCGTATTCGCAATTGCTTACGACAGAAAGAGAGTGGAGACAATCTTCGTACGACCCCAGAGCAAATGTGGGTCTCACTTTTGGATAATTAAACCCGCTACTATTCAAAGTGAGCAAGTCAATTAATAATTCGGACAAGTGTCCCCAGCAGTTCACCTTAGAGGAATTGGATCTGATTTTTGCATGAATGAGCAGGAAATTTTTCACTCGACCTGCAAGATAAAAATGTCACAGTTTCGCCCTAAGGGCGAAGCAATGAATGCGATAGCAACACAGCAATGTCATACGAAGTATAAGGTGAGCGGCTTTGGTAGCAATATGAATTGTAGTAAACATGAGCTGATTAAGTAAGCAGGTGTGCTGCGGCGTAAGTAAACCGACATGAAGAGAGACTCGATGACCACGAGAAGGCGTGTGTGAAACGGTGGTGTTGATGAGAAGCGCTTCCCGTGGGCAGCGCGTGCGAAGGGACACACCTGTAGCGCTGCACTGCCGACCCGGGTAGCATTGCATGTGTAGCGTGCGTTGGAAAATGTGGCCCGACTATTACTAACTGATTGAACAAGCGTGATGTGAGCGCGCACAAACAAACATGAATAGATCACACTGAATGACTGCAGACAACGACTGTCAAAACACTGGCAGCAAGCGCCTATATACGCCGCAGCAGCGGGCGAAGGTACGTGCGGTCTATCGCTTCAACGGAAACTGAGCGGCGAATGCACGGCGCATAAAGGTCAGAGCCGTGTGGAGATAAGAGACGGTGCGGACGAGCGACGAGCGCGGTTGTTGGCAGCGTAGAAGTGCGCCCCCCCCCCCCCCCCCCCCGCGCGCTCCCTCCGGCGCTGGCTTCCCGCTTCCTTGCTTGCGCGTGGGTGATTGAGTGCGTTCGCTCTCCGTGATAGCGCGCGTCCCCGCACGCTTCCGCTCGGGCATACGGCGCGCGGCGAAGATTTTATCTATAGGGAACCTCACGGCGACGGCGACGGCGACGACGACGGCGACGGCAGAAATCCGGTAGAAGTGTCCATATAATTGCTATCGCAATAATATTTCGGCTCTAAGAGATTCTAGCGGTCGTTTGGAGAACATTGGAGCTGTTAAGAGGGGTAAATTATGCAGCACGTAAACTTGGTACCAATCAGATGGCTGTTCGAGCTGACGTTTTCAACAATGATTTACTATTATAACATAAGTAGTAATATAATATAAGCTTTTTAAATTATATTTGCTTCAAAACAAAAAATAATTTATAATTTTTTTTCTTTTTCTCGATTAATTGTGTTTTATTGTGGGTGCAGAATGCGCATGATTGTGCACTGTTAGAATTTATTTACGATGTTGATGTTCTTTGCATGAAAAACTGCTTAGAGTACATTTATTGTTTTGATCTTACCTCGGAGGATGTGCTTCGTTTTTCTTTTGTGTGCATACGTGTGTGTGTACAATGCGCATGTTTTCGAAATGTCGGTTCTCTTTTCATTGAAGTACGATTATCCCTTGTAATCACTTGTATTGCTCACCTGCTATGCTCTCATGTTGCAGTGGAAGTATTGCAACAAAAAAATAATAAAACTCCAGCATGCTGCACGTAGCCAAACAGTACATGCGCATATTATTAATTGAGATATTTCTCACATAGACGAACCCACAGCGCTGCTTCAGTTATTTCAGAATCGAACCAAACTCCATGACATTACTTGGATAATATGTTAACTACGTACGCGGCCCAACAGAAACCAAGTAACTTTCTCTTCGGGTGCTTCGAAACCTTTACTCTGATTAAGTAACCAACCTCGAGAGCCGAGTGATGGTAATGCAAACCTGGCGATGAAGTACAACGTAGTCTACTTCAGTAGTAGTCTTCTTTTTAACATGAGATGTAGCATCAACATCACAATTTTAAATTTAAAATGGTAAACAACTTTCGTCTCACGTACCTTCAACACAAATCAGTATTCGAAGTTTTGGACTGCGTTATGTGCATTTCTGCTATATGGCCCATCTCACAGTATCTGAGGCCATTCTGTTCCCTTCAGCCGACGCATCGTCACAAGTAAGCCAAGCGTGCAGCTGAAACAGTTCTAGAATAATTGCAACAACAAAATCGCCCAACAGTGCTCTTTTGTGTTATTTCATGCTTCATCCAAACCCGTGCCCCGCCATCGCCTCGCAAAGGCCTACTCCTCTACCTTTGTATTTCGCTGTCCAGAGCCTATTTGGCCAATTCGGCGCGTGGCCGCACTTGATTTCGCTCGCCTTTCGTGGCCCTTCATTTTCACGTTTCTTTGTATTTACTTGTGTTCTTTTCTTCTTTCCATCTCTTCGCACAAGTCCACGTATATAGTGGGCCACCGGTCCTGCACAGCTGCCCCAATTAGGCGTCATTAGGCGCTACTGCATTCAATTCGTCGCTTTTGCTTTCCCGGTGGTTTCGGCTTTATTTTCGTTACTTCTTCGGTGATTCGTGGACGAGCAGGAGCCAGATGTGAGCATAGCACGCTGATTGAAACTGGGGCGAGGCATCATTAGGGCAGCGTGGACAAATGGACTACCGCACGTTCTTCCTCTCTTTTTTATTTTCGCGACCGTACCTCCTCTCCTTGCCCTCCTCCCCCGCTTCAAGCATTGCTTGAGTTTCTCCTTTTCGGGCCGCTATTTAGGGACAGAATCACTATACGACGCGCACGTGGCGAGCAACAACGCGGAATTCAAAACATTGAGGAAGCTCTCGTACACAACGTGAGCCAGAAATCAGCCTTTCGGGCTATGTAATTAGGGGCACCCATGCAAGAACTACCTGGTAAAGTGTTCTAGCTCGTATAAGCTACGATGTATGCCACGCCACGGACTCTTTTCAACAATACCTGTTCATGCGTAGGTAGGGATTCTCTTTTTATTTGTTCTCTCTATCTCTCTCTCTCTTTTTATTATTCTTTGATGTGTTTGTTGTTGCTGTTGTTTGCTTGTTTCAATTTATGTCTCTATAACTCCTTGAGGAGGGTTTAGTGTACGATTCACAACGGGATACCAGGAATGAGAGTTCCGGTTGGTGCAGGTTGTAGTCATTATGTCGGCTGCTCGACCGACAGGATTCTTTGTATACTACAGAAACATTGGGCCATGAGTTGTGCGGCAGCGGAGGGCTACGGCCTAATATTTCGCCTTCCGAGTACACGGCACAAGCGATTTCTTATCGTGCACTGACATTTCCCTGGACTGTCGCTTTTGCTTTTCGCCCCGATTAAGTGAGGTCACTGCTGTGGCAAATTGAAAGCACTACTTCGTGGTCAGCAGCAGAACGTCACATAGTTGGCGAGCAAGCGCTGCATGTGCACACTCGACGTGCTGCTGACTACGGTTTAAACGGTGTAGTTGGACATGAGGTGATTTCTATGCAAGCTCCGGAGTCCCAACGCCAACTGTAGATAGGATGTGATAGCAGGGTATGCAATACGTGGTGGGGCAAAAATTTACAACCAAAGTAAAGCAGTCAGCGACAGGTATAAAGGCGACGAAGTAATAGAGCAAGCTACCGTACGATAACAGTGCACTTTGGAGCTATACTTGGACTCACTAACTCCATACAGTGCAGCGAAGGCTAGAGCACGCGTCAGGCAATCAGAAGTGAGAGCCAGATGCGTGTTCCAGACAAGGGACGGAGTGTGAGTGAAAAACATTTATTGTCGCTATATACAAAGAGAGAGTTTGGGACGAGCCAGAAGGGCCCGCCCCGTCTGCCCGTTTTTCAGCAGTGCCAATACGGTGGCACTTCCATTGCATCAGCGTCGCGTGCAGCGCGATCACAGAGGGGCAATGGATGAAAAAGCCCTCCTCGTGGTTTCATCCTATAGCTTTCACCGCAATGCAGGTAGGTGCTGAGGTGCAGCACACACATAATATAGCTACGGTGTTGACAACGTTTATCGCCATCAAAGAGAGAGAGAGAGACAAAGAAAGAAGTGCATAAAAATGAATGAATTAAACTGATGGAATTGAAACCGAAAAAGACAGAAGCGAGAGACGCAGGTTATCCTGGTCATCGTGCCCTTGAATGTTGGAAATAATTGAAACGAAACCAAGTGAAATAAGGTGGCAAAGCTTGGGACTCGAAGAAGCGCCCGCGTTGGCACAATGGGACAAATAACAATACGAAGTTCAAACAAACACTTTGACAAATGAAAGCGATCAGTGAATGGTATACAGTAGAAGGATTTTCGGCTAATGCGGCTGTCCACAAGCAGCACCAAGGCAATGAAAGACGCCACGGTGTATGGAAAGACGCCATGGTTACGGTGGCTAGATGGGTAGGTGTGCCGACCGAGCGTAGTTCACCACTTCCCCGCATTATGACGCAGAAGTGGCGCTGCGGACAGTATAACGGTTCAGCCGCGCGCAACGTCGGCTGCGCTGTATAGCCGAGTAGCGTGTTTTATAGTATCGCTGCCTCTGCTCTAGCTTTGAAGTACGCGTTATATAATGCCGTTTTGAGGAGTGTAGGCAAAGCCAGAATGGGGAACTTGCTACTGTCGTCCTGTCAGAAGACACGACATGCTGAAGTCAATTTGCTAGCTTGGCGATTGGTCACATATATTGGTATAAACGCGGCGCCCCAGCCCATTGCATTAAAGACGTAGATGCATTTTTTTCCATGCATACAACAATACTGCAATGGTTTTATACGGTATATGGAAACGTGTTTACGCGATATTTTGTGAGTTCTAATGTTTCAACTTCAATAAATCCAGCTATTGTGTTTATTGCTGCCTTAGTTACGGTATTCAAATTGTTACGAGACGAATTGTGTTGGTAAGTGCATATGGTTCGGTGTGTGGTTGCAAGAAAATAAAGCAATACGTCTTGGGCTAGATTCATGAATATATTTAAAATACAGGAAAAGCTCTCGTAACTCGAGTCAGCAGACGCACCAACAAAGGTAGCCTAGCGCCAACAAGGTCGCAACGTTGGTCCACCACATCATAACATTATTCACTGCACACGCCTCCGCTTCAGGTGCTTCCTCTTCTTCCTGTTGCTTTCGCGCGCCACGTACTTGCCCTTGACAACTAAGTGAAGGCATGTAATTGAATAGAACTTCACAACACCGTTTGTTAGCTCTTTCTCGTGCCGCTCACAGCCGATCAAATTCGGAGGGTTCAGCTGCAGAAAGGATGCAAAGTTGGCGATACTGTTCCTTCGTAGGTCATTTAAACTGAAGCACAGCGTGAAGGCGTCTTCGAGCGATGCTGCCATTTTTTTTTTAGTGCATCAGAAGGGAGCAACAGCCCTGACCTGCTCATCCTGTTGAATTCAGTAATGTCCGTGAGCAATCAGAGCACTTGGTTCAATAGATGCAAGAACTTCCTTGCTACATACCCTGCTATATAGAATATAAGCCAAGAGTCACTTTTCTTTTTCCTGTAGCAGCGCAGCGGTGCTCGATGTCGCAGGCGCTGAGCACCTCATGTGCGGCTTGCAAATTTCCGATGTCGATCGAGGAGCTCATCGACGTACGCTTTTCGGTGTACCGCTTGCTGATTAACGTCGCCGATACTGAGCGACCTACTGAGCAGCCCGGGGCGAACATTTCCTCTGTCTTTCTCACAAATTTAGAGCCCGACTTGCTGTTCGGAGCGAAGCAGTAAGTCTCCTTGGTAGTCTTCTTTGGTGGAGCAATGCCGCCGCTAATCTCGTCGGTCATTTTTCCGACCTGAAACATTCCACATCGCTTAGGAACTTGCGAATAGTACGAGAGACCCGGAGCTCTTCACCTTTGAAACTGACACGAACAGACGACATACAACTATTCCAATACGGGCTTTATTTATTATTATTATTATTATTATTATTATTATTATTATTATTATTATTATTATTATTATTATTATTATTATTATTATTATTATTATTATTATTATTATTATTATTATTGTTTTTTGCTCGCCGCCTGTCACCTGTAGCAGACGACGCGCGCTGCGGAACCGTTCTACTGACCGCAGCGCCAATTTTGCGTCATGACGCGGAGAAGCGATGAACTACGCTCCAGACACGCCGGTCGGCACACCTACCCATCTAGCCACCGTACCATGGTGGTGTCGGACTGTTTTGATCGCCTGGTGTTCCTTAACGCACACCCAATGCACGGTATGCGAGCGTTTTTACATTACGCTCCCACCGAAATGCGGCCGAGAATTGAACCCGCGACTTCCTGCTCAGCAACAGTATGTCACAGTAACTGACTACCACGGTGGATATACAGTAGAGCCTCGTTATTAATTATAAGTTATAATGAAGATAAAGGAGGAGCCAGAATTACTTCCTTATATTGATTACTTCGTTATATACATTATTGCATGCACTACACTATGAATATCCATGGGGATTTCAAGTAAAAATTTACTTATTTCATGATATCCACCATTTTGTTATAAAGTCGTTTGACTGTATTTGGTGAGATTGTAGGTGATCGGTGCTGAAGCCAACATTAAAAGGTTATCTCCATACTGAGATTTTTTTTTTTTACTCTAGTCAACTACAGGAATGTAATACACAAGTAGCGATAACTGGGAGAGTTGGAATATGTTCATGATCTGTTGTTCATGATGTCCGTGGTTTTTTGTCTCTGTCTGCTATTGCGCTGACAGATCATAAATTTCAGGAATATTGCTTATAATGGGTCAACACTTTAGAATTGTTTCTTATATTTACCAGAGCTAGTTCCCTGAAAGTTCTTCTGACTGACCTTCTGGGCGTCAACAAATATAAAATAAGGACCAGATTCATTAATTGATTCGTTGTTTTTTTGTTGTTTTTTTGTTGTTTTTTTTTTGTGACACAAGACCAACTCGGGCTATCTTGCGCAACTTACAATGTGCATAGGAGGATATCTTCAAATTCATCAAAACAGCTGAAGCGCCACAGAAGTAGAAATTTAGTGTTGATGTATACAGTATCGTCAAGGTCATTCCGGCATTGAACGCCTCACAAGAGTGGCAGTTTGGGTAAACTGATAATGCACGTTGTTTTTAGACACCAGAACGATGAGAAAAATGAGAACATAGTGTGCACGCACGCGCATTCTTTTCTGTGTGTGTCATGTCGCGTCACATCTAGAGATCGCGAAAGCCTTTGATTGTTCAGCGCTTACAGTCGCTTTGAATGTTTACGCAATATACAGTAAAATGAGATATGCTTAGATCGCCTAACGTCCTAATACACAAATCCAGTTCCACAAAGCTAGAGATTCCTTCCACGCCACGAATATTAAGCCTTCGTTCAAAGGATAACAACAACGACTTCGTCTGGCTGCTCAACGGCATCCTTCTTAAGCAGGAAGTGGAGAATGATTTCTCTCCCTTCAACTCCTTTCTTTGTTCCTCCATCTCCATCTCAAACGCGGAACTCTTCTTCTCAACGGGCTACTGCATCGTCTTTGCTGCTAAATTTATTGCAAATCCTCCCGAAACTTTTTTTGATTGATTAGTTTTCATTTCCCTAACTTCCACTCATAATCGCCACGGAAGCCTACCGTATGCTCTCTCTTACGGTACTTTGAACTGCTAGTAAGGCAGAGCTGCAGCCACCTTTTCTGGGTCTTCATCCTTTCTCAATCTCTTTCTCTTGTACGACCAGGCTTTCTCGGAAGTCTCCGACGCAGGAACAGCAGCGTCGACCGACGAATAGAAAGGCTCCATCATTTGCTCGAATATTCCGAGAGTCGCGCCTCCGATGCCGTGAGGGGGGGGGGACTCGACTCGGCTTCTGTCTCGGCTCTCGCGTCGCGCCGCGGCACGAACCTATATATCCACGAATCCGAATAGGTGCGGGCGGCTGTGAAAAGACCCATGAATAATGCATGCTCGCAGAGGTCCCGACGGCTGCTTGCTTTCAGCCGACCCGGCAGACGACATTGCCAAGGACGTCGACGCCATTTTGTTTGCCAGTCTCTCTTGCCTTCGGGAACGCGACTAACGCTGGTAACACGAATAAATAAACGATGAGTTCTCCCTAGCACGCCGTACGCGAAAGCGCGAGAACGCACACGCATACGTAAGGAGAAGCGGAGACGCGGTGGGCAGGTGTGTAAAAGAACGTATATGTAGTAGTGAAAAGTATATACGGCGTGACGGAGCGTTGAGTACACATAATGTGTGCTCTTCTCAGAGTGTTGCAAACTTTGCTGGTCGGTTAGCTGTAACCAGGGCGTGAAAGGCCCGTACGCGACGGGGACGGCGCAAGCAGGACAAACTTAAACGCCTATCGTTCGCTTACAGGCAGTTGTGTTTTCAGTGCGAGATGCAGAGCCAGTCTTTTTATTCGTCTTTGGATAATTATAATTTGAACATTGTAGTCTCTTCGGAAGCGATAATCAACGATGACACGCCTGCAAAGATAAACAATACGTTCATTCAATAGAATACACTTGAGTCTTCGTACTTTCGCCGTTAATTTTTAGCTACAGAAATGGACCTTGGTTTTAGTAGGTTCGTAATATTGAAGAGCGAACAGAGTCACAAGCTGACACCGAGACACGAAAGGCGCTTGCTAAAACTTGTATGCTAGAACTTGTCTCGGTCGCAGTGTTTGTCTTTGTTTGCGCTTCAATACCACGAATATACCCACTAACCCCGCCGCCCACCTTTCAGCAGGGTGCACTATTATAGTGCGACAGACATTTCGCAATCGCTGCTGCAGATACCATTACATTTCTGAGCACCGCATAAACCAGAGCTACAGTTTTCTTTTTATTATTTCTTATTATTGTTTGTCCCTTTTCATATGTTCATTTCTTTGGGGAAATATGTAATCTTTTTATAAGTTAAATGAAGTGGCACAAGGCTTCCAGTTTTAGTTGAAACCCTATTTAAGCTTGCCTACGAGAGGCGTAATTTATCATGTATTGTAAGATGTATAGAAACTTGAAATCGGAAAGCTAAGTCCCTATCCAGCACTTATCCCCTATTCGGTGTCATGCGCAGTGAATCACCTACCTAGCACAAGAATCGCTCTGAACCTGGCTAGATGTAGTGGAAATAAACATATACAAAGCAATGCATCACGTCGTAATACACGGTAAAAATAAAAAAATAAAAACTATCGCATTTTCGAAGATAGTCACCAGACATAACTTATGCAACCGTTTGTTTCGTTTTTGTCCCAGATAGTCAGAAACGTTGCGGAGCTAAAATACAGAAAACTGAACAAGTACGGTAGACACCCGCGATACACGGTAGAACGAACAAAGGGGAAAAGCTGCCTTAGAAATCGGATTTTGCCCTCAGGATTTTAAGAAGCGAGGAGTCGTTCGCCGTGACTGCACAACCTGCGTTAGGACGGCGTTCTGCGCTTTCCGTATTCTTCATCCGCCACAGCCTGCGCCTTTAACACCCTGTCATACAGTTATACAGTTTGTTGTGCGTTGTGTCTCCGTTTTTCTCCTCTTCTGTTTTCGCCTTTATGCACGCATCGTCTAATCAACGCAAATGTAAAATAAAAGCACAAATCAAGTTAAGTACAGACGATAGAAAGAAGAGGAGTGCAAGTAATAAATTTACGTGCGCAGTCAAAACAGACCGAGCGAAGTGGAAAACGGGATTTCCTTCCTCCCTTCCCTCGATGCCACTTTGGCCTAAGCGCCTAAACGACGCTCACCAAGAAGGACCGAGGCTTGGAAAGAATATGCAAAACGAATGAAAGCGAAGGTAAAAAGAAAAGAAAGGGTGGAGCCCCCCTTCCTCCAGCACCTTTTTTCTTTTTTCCAGCAGAAATGGCAAATTCTCCCACAAGCGAGCCCATATATCCTACAAATCCAACACGCGAAGAATTCCAAATCACCTTTTAACGAGCGCGACGGCAATTCGTGAAAGAAAAAAAAAAAAGGCGCGCGGCGACCTCCTAAGATCTTAGAATGGCTACGAGGACCTATACTACAATATCGATTTTTAAAAAATGCTAACGAAGAAGCACACCGACAAGAGAGATAAGTGTGACTATGAGGCGGGAGCTGAAGGCTCGCCCCTGTATCTGTGCAAGAACTATAACGAGGTACGCGATCGCTC
The DNA here is from genome assembly GCF_013339745.2 of Dermacentor silvarum. Taxonomy (NCBI): domain Eukaryota; kingdom Metazoa; phylum Arthropoda; class Arachnida; order Ixodida; family Ixodidae; genus Dermacentor; species Dermacentor silvarum. The sequence goes on along the minus strand of NC_051155.1, from coordinate 180,348,768 downwards.
GTCACGGCCCCGTCTTTTACCGAAATCTTGCTTCCGGGTATGCGAGCACACGTCGTAAAGCAACATAGCTTTGACCTCTGCTGAAGGTCACGTGTTTCTTTCTCTCTCTCTCTTTCAAAAGATTCTACTCCCGCAGGTTTGTGTCCACCCGCTTAAGGTAACGCTTTGCTCTCATTAAAAAAACCAAAGAAATGGTAAACTAATTGTTATGTTTTATTGCAATGTAACAAAAAATATCTATGTTGATTAAAATGAAAGTGGATGAAGAGACAACCTGCCCCAGGTGGAAGACGAAGCCGCATCTTGCGCGTTACGCGTGCAGGACTTAAAATGGCGCGACGGCCATCTCGGGTGTTTGTGTATGGGCACGAAATTAGCCCTATAGAAGCGTGTCCCTGTTTAAACTGGCGCTTCTGCACCCAGCACCAAGATGGACCAGAATGTTAGATCAGTAGCGGCGGGGAGAGGTTTGTGACGACATTCAAAATTAAGCGACAAGAGCTGAATTATTAGAGATATTATCCCGTGGCCAGTGGGTGCATATTTTTTTATTTTTTCATGAGAACAAGACAAGAAGAAAATATAAGAAGGTAGAACGAACTTTGTTGTTAACGGCGTCCCATCTTAATTGTCCCATTAGTCCCATCTTCGTTGTCTCCTGTTCTCGTCTATCTAGTTGTGCGCAATTTTCTCCTTGAGAATGAATTTAATGAGAGCAGCATTTCCGGGCAAGTTGGGTAAGAGTAAGAATGAATGTGCATGCGCTTGAGTACTGAATACTTGAGTAAGAATGAATGTTCATGCCCGCTCTTCTCGCTAGAGAGGAGAAAAATTCACCGGTTTATTTGCTCGTATACTCTAACTCCCCCAGTCGCTCGAAACATGTTCAAATGAGTGTTGCGCGAATGCATTCAGGTCGTATCGCCTGACGAACTGACAGTTATACTGCGGTACGCTGAGAGACCCTTTGCATTCTCTTGCCAGTATTACTTCGCTTATGCGTCTCCCTACCAAATCTCATTGACCTACTGCGGTCCGTTTCATTGAAATAAATATAGTTAGACCGCCATGTCGAGGGGTTTGTAGCTGACTGCTCCAGTATACATAATTACGTCTAGTTCTGCATGACGAACTTCTAGTGGAACGACAAATACGTGTTGCAATGTGGCTGGCGTGATCGCTAAAGCACTTATATGACCCGTTTCTCAGCGCACGAGAAATATAATGCTGTTTACAATTCGGTCAACCCTGCGTGAAAATAAAGGGCGAGAAATGGCAGCCTCTATATGAACGATCGAACCAATGGGACGAAACATGAAGGCTTTTTTATCGGCAGCAAAGTTTCTGCATAGTTCTGTGAAATTTTTATCGTTTTTTTTTTCTTTTTGCTTATTGGGAACGCTAGCTTTGAATACCTGTTTACACAAAACAAGGACCGTATTCTATTTACACTCCCAGATATTGAAGCTAGATTAGGGGGAGCAACATCAGAAACGTAGGCCTGACTACTGATTACCTGAAGTATTGCCGCAGCATGTACAGAGGGGAGGGGGAGGGGGGGGGGGGGGGTCTATGTTGAGTTATTCTAGTGTCCGTTCGAAAGCGCTGTTGAATTACCCAGTTTCGTGTTCAGAAGATAAGAAAGTCCGCTAAGAAAACACTTATAAAGCTTTTGCACGCTGAGAAGACGTGCAGATAGAGCTCTGCAAACAGCGGTGTATTGATTTTTGCTGCATAACACGGGTACGGCAGAAGGTAACGGCGACTAAAGCAATCTCGAATCTACGGACAACAGCGCTCCTCCGCAATAAACAGCCGCACATAAATATGAGAATTTCGATCGCCTTTTTCGCTGTATTCTGCGCAAACGAAGCCTTATACAATCGACCGATAACGTTATTTCCAGGCTGCTGGAAACGACGCAGTGCTGTGTTTAATTACCTTAACTCCACGCCCCTTTCGTTATTCCTAAAAAGCTAATTGCTTATATGGAAGGGGTGCTGCCAAATCGCGGAGATGACCAATTATATGAGCTTCCTCATGAGTGGGACATGTCCGCAATCTACAACATAGAGTTGGCTCGGCGATATTGACGGTGAAAAAGAAAAAAAAAAAAGGAAAGGCAGGGAGGTTACCAGGTTGCACATAGTTTGCTAGCCTTCAATGGAGAAGAGGGAAGAAGATGATGAAAGAAAAAAATAATAGGAATAGAAAAAGAGGTGATCGACTTTGAACATTCAATGTATGTTCAAAGTCGGTCGTAAAACGTGTTCTAAAAGCACAGTAGGGCTCTAGTGTCTATATGTGCGTATGTCGGTTGATACCATGGTCCCTCTAAGCATCTGCGAGCTCTCTGTCGTCCAATTGAAATGTGGTGGACCTTCCGTTCGTTCCGTTCGTATTACTATGACAACGCTTAGTAGAAGTCAGTAGAAATTAAAATTACGCAGTCAATTACGGGCAACAAGATTGGAAAAGCTGCATCTAAACAATCGCCTGAACCGACATTCACGCCTAAATACACGTATAACGAAGCATTTCTTGGCTAGCATTTGCCACTTTGAGAGCATCTATCTATCTATCTATCTATCTATCTATCTATCTATCTATCTATCTATCTATCTATCTATCTATCTATCTATCTATCTATCTATCTATCTATCTATCTATCTATCTATCTATCTATCTATCTATCTATCTATCTATCTATCTATCTATCTATCTATCTATCTATCTATCTATCTATCTGTCCTTCTACGTCTTGGGGCTCTCATGGTCGTTTCGTTAACTTGGTAAGTACCAGAATAGGCATAGTTTGACAAGAGTGTATGACGACAAAAATGATAGATCATGATATGAATGTCATGATATGCGTGTCATGTATGTCATGAAACAGCCGCCTACGTCCTGGTGCTCTCATGGTCGTTTCGTTAACTTGGTATAGGCTCCCCGTACACTGCTTCGCATAACATCGATTCCCACAGGGCGTGGGATCTGCCCGTTTTTTGATACCATGCCAGCATAGATATCAACAGCAATTCGTTCTTTATTTTCTAGAGGCTGGGACAAGTATTTTAAACGCAAGAGCGGCTGTTCCGGAAGGAACCCGATCAGAGTTCTTCAGAACCACCAGAAATTAAAGTACGTCCAAGTATACATTCGAGGACTTCAGTGCTTGGACCAAGCCAGTAAACCACAGCTGGAATGTTAACAACTTCGAATATCAGGTTACTATGTGTCATTGGCGATACAGTCATGTCGTTTCCTAACTAGTTTTCTCTAAACAGCTTGATTCCGTCATAACACTCATAAAAGCTGAAAGAAACCAAAATACCGTCTACCAGATACCGGCCAGATTTCATTTTTTTCATTGTCAGCGTCAGCGGAGTTGTCCATGAGCGAAAATTTCCTTATATATTTAGGTATATTTATATATGGCACGCCTTTTTATATGACATGCGGTATATGCGGGTTATACTGCCACGCCATTCTACCACCGAAGTTGCTCATACCTTGTCTTACATTCTTGACAAAGTTATTCCTCGGAATTTTGAGAATGACAGCCCACAATTAAATGTCATGAAACAGAAGCGCGATTTCATTACCACTGCCAAAAACGCCACGCTAAAATGAAGTGTCAACGAAGCGCGAGATGGCTGAAAGTTAAGAGCCATACGTTCTCTACTGGATCAACAAACCGTGCTTCCTTCTTTTTTCCAGTAGAGCACGGAGATCGACGAGGGTTCTTCTTGATCACGCACGAAACCCGATCAACGTGGGAAAAAAAGCCTAATCAGGAAGGCAGCATGAGCAAGACAAGAACGGCGGCGATCTGTACGCGCGCGCACTGTATATGTGCGCCCACTATGTGCGAACTGCTGCCGCCGCCACCTCCCTCGACAGGCCCCACAGAGGGCCTCCCTTCAAGCACCCCGCACGCATGCCGACGTAGCCGAGCGTGTACGATCCTTCGCATGCGACATACACGCGGCGATGCTTCGCCGCCACTCGCAAAGGGTGACGCGATGGCTGTTGGGGAGAAGATAGACGCACCAGCAGCAGCGATCATCCTCTACAGCTCGTTGTGAATACCGAGCCATTATCTCCTTTTTTTTTTTTTTTGCTTGCAGCGGCGCGCAAACCTGCCAGAGAGCACACAGCTAGAAAGGCGTATAAAAAAAGGCGAGAGAGAAAAATAAATAAAAAGAAACTCGCGTCAAGAGCAGCTCGGAGAGGAGAGCATGCACTTGTTCCCACGCAAGTGGTCCGCGCCGCATTTCCCCGCTTTGTTTCTGCTCGCGCGTCGACACCCTGGCGCTGCGACGATCGCTCAACATGTGCGTCCCATGTGTCGGTCGTCGACCGCTCGTCTCTTGCACTTGGGGTTTATCATTTTACCGGCTTTCTTCGCTATGCTTCCCCATTCCGCGCGACAGAGTGCGCGCGATTAAATACCTGCGCTCTTTAGCTATAGTTTGTGCGTGTGCATGCGCTCTCATCTGTGTAAGGGTAGGAGTGAAGCAAGGGAAGATTATGGTTAGTTTTCCCGCTCTGCCTTTTTTTTTTTTTCACCTCGCGGCCCCCGACCCTTCTCGGAAGAGCTGTGAAGCTGTGTAGCGTGAACTACTACCGGGAACTCTCTTGAGGCTCGAGCAGCTTCGGGCATCCGGGAAAAAAAAAGAAAACGAAAAATAACGTTGGGAGTCAAACTAACCCAGCTCCAACTCTGTCGCCGCGACTGTTCTAGCATCCGCAGTAAATTGGGCGAGCGAGCGAAAGAATGTACACGAAGGCGCATGCTGTTCGGGCGAGTGCATCCTTTGAGTTCATCCGCCTTTTTATGGAGGCCGCTGCTGGAAAAAAAAAAACATCACGTTTAGTTTATCGAAACGTTGCTCTTAAATCTTCGGTTCGCGAAAACGCAGCATTAATCATCTCTTGCGTCGTTTCAACAGCCCGGTTGACGCTGCTGCGAGCTGAGTCTGTTGTATGTTAAATATACACGATATAACCTGGTCTAGCTATTGCAGTAATTGTTGATTGTCCCCTCCGTGCATTCCTTGCAACCGGGTAAAGCGTTTGATGACAGGAGAAGCAAATTGAAGCCACGTGCCCACAAACTGGTCGATA